>NW_027418782.1:0-151447 GCF_009905375.1 Apium graveolens | reverse complement strand
CCAAGACAGACAGAAGAAATATGCAGACCTAGCCCGAAAGGACAAGGAATATGAGGTAGGGGACTTAGTACTGTTGAAAGTATCCCCTTGGAAGGGATTAATGAGGTTCGGAAAGAAAGGAAAACTAAGCCCAAGATACATTGGACCTTTTGAGATATTAAGACGGATTGGAAAGTTAGCTTACGAGCTAGCCCTACCCCCTAATTTGCAACAAGTTCATAATGTGTTCCATGTGTCAATGCTAAGGAGGTATCATCGAGATGCCAGGCACATAGTGGAGTACGAGCAGGTGGATATGCAGCCAGATCTAACTTACGTGGAGAAGCCAGTAAGGATTATGGATAAGAAGGAGCAGGTGCTTCGGAACAAGGTGATCAAGCTAGTCAGAGTACTATGGCAGAATCATAATGTGGAAGAATCGACTTGGGAACTAGAGAGCGCAATGCTAGAAAAGTACCCCCAATTGTTTTCTGTTTGATTCCGGGACGGAATCCTTTTAAGGAGGGGAGACTGTAATAACCCCAAAATTTTTCAACTTTTTGTAACCCTTGTGAATAGTGTTTTAGCTGAATGAGAAAACTTTTCACGCCACACTATGTAGGGGTTCTGTTATGGATATTCTGGGATTTATTAGTACTATATGAAGTATATAAGTGTATGTAAATATCGTCAGAACCCAATTCCGAACACTTTGGTTTTTCCCGGAAATCCACAAGATACGGAGAGAATTGAGTATAAGGTAACAGGATAAAAAGGATTTAAATTAAAGGATTATAATAGAGGATCATAAAAAGGAATATAATGTATTGAGAAAGGTCAAGGGAACCTAAGTAATAAGATCCCGGGTATGATCCTTCAAACGATAAACGAGAACGAAAGTTAAGCGAACCGTGCAACAGATCAGCGGTCATTAGGCAAACGATTAGGGAGTTAATCAAAGGGTTTAAGGGGAGTGATGTCATCCAACCAATAGAAAGGAGACAAGGAAGGGAGGATGACATCATAGGGGTGACATAAGCATGACATGGAAGGAAGGAGGTGTGGTTGATTTAGGACCACACAAATGCAAGGACAAGGTGGTAATTTGCTAAATGGAAAACAAAAACAAGCCAACCAACTAGCAATTCATTTCATCAAAATCAAAAAAATCAACCAAGGCATTGTTCTTCATCTTTGCTCTCGGCTTTACTTGCATTTTCAAAGCTTAAAATTTTCCAAAATCAAGATCCAAGCATCCTTAATTGGTAAGAAAATTCCCTAACCTTCTTTATGCTTAGTAATGGCTATATCATAAGTTTAAGCCACAAATTCTTTCTCTAGCTTCTTGATTTAATCATTGGAGAAGACAATGAATAGTGTTTTCAAGTTTTAACTTGAGTTTTTTTTCTTGTTTTCTTGAAGATCCAAGCTTTCTTAAGACTACTCCAAGCTTATTAAGGCTTCCTAGCTTCACCCACCAATCCAAGGAAGGTATACCACTTTCAAACCCTAGGTTCATATATATTATAAAGTGATTTTGATGAGTAAGATGTTATGGTATCTTGTTGTTATGTTTAGAGTTGAGATTTGGAATGGTGGTGAAATGAAATGATAATTTAGTGGTTTTGATTTAAAGAAACTTAAAGCATGATTAAAGTTAGGTTAAGCATATGTATGAATGAGTAATATTGAATTGTTTGGGATTGTTATGATGTGGTAAGGATGGGTGTTTGATGTGTGTGGATTTGAGGATGGTTTGTGATGATTGTGGGTAGTTTTAAAAATGGGAAATCGCGTAAACATAGCCGTCGTAATGTCCGATTTTCTTTGGACTGTTTTTGTGCATAGCATTAGGACCCGAGAACCCCCTGCTAAATTGTGACCACTGCCATGTTTAGATAGCTCATGTTACGAGCTTCGTTTTGATATGTAGTTCGTCCGATTCCGATTTACGGTTTAGGAGAAACGACCGTTTCAAGTAACGGTGTTTCAGCGAACGAAACTTTTTCCCTCGCCTTACTTTTGGAATGTAGGTTAAAGACCAAAAAGGGTTAATTAATGTATGAAACATTTATGGTAAGTGTGTTAGGCAGTTGGTAAGTCATTCGCGAAGGAATCGCGTTAAAACTCGTAAAGGTCAAGTTATTAAAAATGGTGGAGCCGAGGGTACCCGAGTGACTTAAGCGTATCGGTGAGCGTAAAACTAGCATTAGAGTCTAAGTTAGTTAAAGCATAGACTTACAAGTGATTTTGGTTTAATTCCAACTTACTTGTTGTTTATAGGTTGCCAGACTCGTCCCGAGCCTTTCTCACCCCCAAGTCGCTCAGGCAAGTATTCTATCCGATACACTGTTGTTGTGATGTAAATGTATGTATATGCATTATCTTGTGATATTGCATGATTGTTATTTAGCAAATGTTGCGATATATTGTAGCATGTGATATGGTATATATGCATGCCTGTTTTATATTCTTGAGATATATATCTGTTGGTTTATTTGATAATACCTATGCTAGAGGATAGTTGTATCTTGCATATACCCTTAGTATAGGGACCCAAGGGTGAAAATATTTTCGAAAACCGGGAGTCGAGGATCCCGAGTAGATTTAATATGGATATGGATATATATATATATATATATATATATTTATATATATATATGGTTATAGTTTTCCAAACTATAAATCGAATAAGGTTTATTCGATAACTTTAAACTTCATTTTATTATTGAATATTATTTGAATATTCATTTGAGGATGTATGACTCCTTTATTTTATTTAATGAATATTATTTATAACATTCATTCAAGGTATTATGACTCAGCTTATTTTATTTATTGAATATTATTTGAATATTCATTTGAGGATCTATGACTCCGATTATTTGCTGAAATATATTCTTTATTTTATTAAAGAATAAGGTGTCGATAATCAAACTTATTTTTGATTATTCAAATAAAGATATTACTTTCGTATAAGTATATCTTTGATTATTTGCTATTCATTTCAAGTATAAGTTTTAATACTTCTACTTCAATTATTTTATAAAGATTATTTTTTTATGGGAATATTATTTAAATAATAATATTCAGTCATTTTCTAAATATTCCGGGGACTGATTTACTTCATTAAATCAGTTTTACTCCAAACACTCTTTAAAGTGTTTTCGAGTCTTTAAAATGATTTTCAAAAGTTAGAGCGGATCCCAAAACTATTTTTATATTTAAAATCTTCCTTTTAAAAAGGAGACTTAAATACTCGCTCAAAACATGGGGGATCCGGCTCGGTGGTGTGTTTTATATTCGCAACAAGGTTGCTGTCTTGGTAAAAGAGTTTTTTGATTACTTACCCAATATTCGGGAAGTAAAATTCTTGGAACAAGTTAATCCATTAACAGGCATCGCCTGGGAAATATCGGTGAGTTTTCCTTTCCAACTAGATACGACTTCTTGGTGGAGCCGTATCAACAAGTTTCTACTTGGGGAAAGGGGGAAACGAGCTTTACGTTTCAGAGTCATGGATTTCATCTGAACTAGGAGTGGCGTAAGTGGTCGAGTAGCGCCGGCCCAGCCTTATTATATTGGCCCAAATGGCCTGGAAGTTCCGCTAAGGCGGTCCATTCCTTAGGAGTTCAGTGTTCGGTTGACAAGTAAATCCGACAGGTTCTCCTCTACATGTAGAAAATGGTGGGGTTGTACTACTACGACTGATCATCGTAAGTGGTCTTCCTGGCGCGGTAAACTCCCGTAATGAGTTCATCATCCATTTGGATAATTCTGCAACACTACCCGTAGCATTTCGATCGAAAGGCTACTAATGGGTGGTTGCCGAAGCATTGACAGGGTCAAACATTTTTATTGGTGTATCCATTGAATGAAGTATCTCGTAACTTCATTTCTTTTCAAAATATTTCAAAGATCAAATATTTTCAAGTTTATTTGTGGTCTCATCTATAAGATGACCTCGTGAATCTTATAATACTTTGAACGGTGATAGTTCAAGTAGCTTTATAAATGATATAAGTGTGGGGAAGTATTGGTAACTTCATTCCTTGTTTTTACTTATATCTAGTAAGTAATTATCTTACACACGATAAAGATTTTAGTAAGTATCCATTTAGATACTTGTATTATTGTTATCACTACATATTATCTTGCGAGCTGTAAGGCTCACTCTTGCTTTATTTCTTCATCACACAACAACAGTTAGGAGAGATGGCCAGACTCCAGCAGACCCAGCGCAAGCGCGTGGGAAGCGTCCCGCGTCTTCCCGCTGATATTGTAGCTGCTATAGCTGCAGAGGTAGATCCATTGTAGTTTAGACCATCTACTTTTGAGAATCCAATTATGTATAATTATAACTTGTGGCAGATAATGGCAATTAACTGTAAATTATCAAGTAATCATTTTGGGTTGTAATAATTTTAAATTGTGGATTCAAAGACTTGTACTTATTTCAATTTCATCTCTGAGACTATAACGAGTTGTGGTGTGTGTTAGTGTGGGGTCACAGCATGAGGGTATTTATTATTAATTAAGTAAAGTGATATTGTGGAAAGAAAGACCGTGACAACCCGGATTCCCGACCCCGGATCTGGGGGTGTTACACCTCAAGTCTAAGGATACTTGTATAACTATCACTATGTGAACAACTGCTGACATGTGAGTGAACTCCATCAGTTGTTCAGCTGTGTGAGTCATGTTCGGTGAACTTATACTATAATAAGCACCTATATACTAGCTATAGTGTCACCACACAAATGTCTATGAGAACAGACATCCTTCATAATGAAGCAAGCATAGTATGTACTGATCTTTGCGGATTACTAATTACCAGTTAGTAATCCTACAACCAGGAAATATTTAAGTTTAGAGTTATCATCTTTTAGGTCTCATTATTATGATCTCATCATAATCCATAAAAAGCTTTACTCTAAACTATGGTATATCTTATTTAAACACTTAAATAGATAAAGCCCGCAATAAATCAAAACAAGTCTTTTATTAATATCAATGAAATCAAAACAGATTACATAAAAGTTATTCCTAAATCATCATACATGATTGGACTTATGACACATCTCTTTCAATCTCCCACTTGTACTAAAGCCAATCACTCTGGTATCTAATACCCATCTTGTCTTTATGACGATCAAAGTGACTTTGAGAAAGTGGCTTTGTGAGTGGGTCTGCTACGTTGTTATGTATGTCAACTCTCTTGACGTTTCCTCTTTCAATACAATACAAGAAATGTTACCGCGCTCCCACTAACCTTTTTGTAGACACATGGTTCATCTATGTTTTTGATAAAACCAAACTCTTTGATTGTCTCATCAAAACGGAAGTTACATCTACGAGAAGCTTGCTTTAAACCATATATGGTTCGCAGCAGCTTACACACTAGGTGTTCATTTCCCTTGGAAAGAAAACCCTCTGGCTGTGTCATATACACTTCCTCTTCAAGTTTCCCATTGAGGAAGGCCGTTTTCACGTCCATTTTCTAGATCTCATAGTCGTAGTAAGCAGCAATCGCAAGCAAAATCTGAATTGATTTTAACAGGGCTACAGGCAAAAAAGTTTCATCAAAGTCAATCCCTTGCCTTTGTCTGAATCCTTTTGCCACGAGTCTGACCTTATAAGTCTCCACCTGCTCATCTGCTCCAATCTTTCTTTTGTATACCCACTTGCACCCAATAGGATTAACACCTTCAGGCGCCTCAACTAGAGTCCATACTTGGTTGGTATACATAGATTCCATTTCGAATTTCATGGCACTATGCCATTTTTCTGAGTCAACACTACTCATAGCCTCATTATAGGTCACAGGGTCGTCATCATCAATGATTGACAACTCATTGTCATTCTCAATGACAAGGCCATAATACCTCTCAGGTTGGCGAGACACTCTCCCTGACCTACGAATGGGATGTTCCACAGAAGGTTGTTCAGTCTGAACAGGTGTTTCCACTTGATCCGTAGTAGTTTGTGCTTCTTGAACTTCATCAAGTTCAATTTTGCTCCCACTGTTTCCTTCAAGGATAAACTGCTTTTCCAAGAAGGTAGCATGTCTGGAGACAAACACCCGATGATCGGTGTAAAAGTAATATCCTAAAGTCTCTTTAGAATATCCCACAAAATTACATTTTACAGATCGAGATTCCAGCTTATCTGGGTCAACTTTCTTGACATAAGCTGGACATCCCCAAATCTTAAAGTGTTTAAGACTCGGTTTCCTTTCTTTTCATATCTCATATGGAGTTTGAGGAACAGATTTGGAAGGCACCTTATTCAGTAAATATGTTGAGGTTTCCAATGCATAACCCCACAGGAATACTGGAAGATTCGCATAGCTCATCATGGACCGAACCATGTCTAACAAAGTTCAATTTCTCCTTTCAGATACCCCATTCAACTGTTGAGTATATGGAGGAGTCCACTGGGAGACTATACCATTTTCTTTGAGATAAGCTAGAAACTCTCCATTCAAGTATTCACCACCTCGATCTGATCGAAGAGTTATAACACTATGTTTGGTTTATTTCTCCACTTCATAATTATATTCTTTGAACTTTTCAAAGGGTTCAGGCTTGTGTTTCATCAAATACACATATCTGAATCTAGATCGATCATCTATGAAAACAATGAAGTATGAAAATCCACCCATGGCTTGCGTAGACATTGGTCCACATACATCTGTGTGTACCAATCCTAGCAAATCTGCAGCCCTCTCTCCATGTCCACTAAATGGAGATTTGGTCATTTTACCCAATAGACAAGACTCGCGCGTATGATATGATTCAAAATTAAAGGGGTCAAGTAACCCTTCCTTATGCAATGTCCGCAGTCTGTTTTCACTAATATGACCAAGTCCGCAGTGCCACAAGAAAGTGAGATTTTCATCATCCCTTTTTCTTTTATTAGTATGTTCAATTTATAGTAAATTACGCTCTACGTCACATACATACAGACCATTGTTTAAAATACCACTTCCATAAAGAACGTTATCTCTAAGAATTGAACATTTATTATTCTGAATACCAAACGAAAATCCAGCCAAGTCTAACATGGAATAGAAATAATATTCCTCACAATCGAGGGAACAAAATAACAATTATTTAGAATAATAGTCTTGCCCGTAGGCATATGTAAATGAAATGATCCTACAGCTTCAGCAGCAACTCTTGCTCCATTTCCCATCCGTAGAATCACCTCCTCTTCTTCAAGAGTCCTACTTCTCCTTAGTCCCTGCAACGAATTGCAAATATGAGAACCACAGGCGGTATCTAATACCCAAGTAGAAATTTGACTTAGTGACATATTAACTTCGATCATGAACATACCTGAATCAGAAGCGGTAGTCTCACTATCCTTCTTCTTCTTCAATTCTGCAAGGTAAACCTTGCAGTTCCTCTTCCAGTGCCCCACCTTGTTACAGTGAAAACAAACAGCTAAATTAGGACCTGTCAACTTGTGAGCATCTAGTATGCTCCGGAGTGATAGTGCAGAAGACATGACGAATATAGTAAATCTGTAAATGATAAACACATAACAACACTTAGCAAATATTCAATTTCATTTCAAAACACTATATGAATCGAGTCTTTATTCATAAGTGTCTCCCACTAATTTATCTAATTTTGTTTTTCAACCCCCTAAGTGAAAATTAAGCATTCATAATGCTAGTGGGAATAGGGATCCTACATTCCATCACACAACCTCGGCTGTGGCACAAAACGTCATGTGATGTTCAATAGGCAGACAACTCTTGTCAATTACATCTTATGTTATTCCCTAATATAAGTTTAGCCTCTTGAATAATTGAGTCACGGCTGTGGCACGACAAACTCAATATTCTAAGTCAAGTCTAACCCAACATTTCGTACAATTGAATCAGTCTCCAACGGCCCACGGCTATAGCACGTACCAACCTTTAGATTCTAATTCAATGTACACATCTCTATGTAATAGACAAGTATTTCTTATTTCGAAATCAAAGCCCTCGGCTGTAGCACGAAACGATAATGATTTAAAAATAAGAACCACTTTCTACCATGTTGGAAGACTATGACCGACACAAGCCCGTTGTGTCATTGGCCAATTACTACTTGATATTATTTAATTTTAGAGGGATTATATTACGTTACAATCATAATCATATTATAAAGAGATTCTTCCTTTTAAATTAAATATTTCAAATCAATAATCGATAATCAGATGATTCCCAGATCGGGTGGAGCATTGTCAAGAGGCGTCACTTAATAACCATTTCTTACAGATAGAAATCTGTTGTTGACAGAATCATCCTTTCTCTCAATATTAAAAATTCATATTCAATTACGTGTTTCATAAACACAAGAATCTCATGATCATATTCATAATATTTATTGTTAAGGCAAGAAACGATTCCTATTCTAGATTTTCTAGAGCACGCCTTATATTTATTTAAGTTCACCTAAAATTAAATAAACAAGTAAATGTAAAGTGCAATAAAGTAAATGTGTTTGGTTATGGCCCCATCCTATGTGATCTTTATCAAGCTCATGATAAAGATCAAGGTCAATCTAATATAGTGATGGAAATAAATACAACTACTTATTACATAAGTCTTCTTCTTTGTTTAGACTTCTTGTATGCCTCGTCTTCTTCTTTGTATCACCTCCATTGGATAGCGTTCTTGAGTCTTCAATTACATTACATGATTGAAAGTAAAACTAATCTAATGAACTTACAAGAATAACTCGAGTTACATTTGAGATTTATGATTACAAAGATTGACGACATGCAAGTCGTATTTAAAACCAAAACCAAAACCATTACACTAAGGTCGAAAGGCCATAACCATCCACCATGCTCATACAACACACACAAGCATGTTAAAACACATAATCTGATCTTAACATACCATATTATCCATGATCTAATCATAAAAAGAAAATATGACAAAAATCAGAAAAATCAGAAAAATAAGAATCACTGTTTACGGGCAGTAAACGACGTCAAACGCCTTACAGATGAGTCGTTGATAGCTTTTGCTATCAGTTTTGTTCAGACGCTCATTTACCTATGGAATAGGGTATTCGTTTGCGTAAATCGGACACCAGACCCAGATTTCAGCAAATCTGCAGCAGCCAATTCAGAATCCGTATCTAATATGGTTCTCATAATTAGAACAAACATAAATCATGTATATATCAGTATATATACAGATTACATAATCATTTTATGATTATACAACTCACATGAATATCATATATTCAAAACCATACATATATAAGCATATTATATCAACATCAAATCATGGCGAATCACGTACATGCTTATATATCGAAAACAGTTAAACACATAAACGAATTAAAAACTTTTCGCAAGTTGCTTTAATAACATTGAAGGGTTTTTAGCACATAAACGCAGCGAAAACGTAAATTTAAATCTTAAAAAAAACCGAAACCCTCCGCAGGATCCATGCGAAAAATAATATTTAATTCGTAGTTCAGTATGTTTACCTTAAGAAGCTTTACGTTAATGGAAAGATCGAGGTCTTTAATGGCGATCCAAAAACGATGAACGGAGATCCTTAGCAGCTGCTCCTCAAGTGTGAAGCACTCCACCGGTATCCACCAAGAAAACGATGTAATGAAGGAGGAGGAAATGGAGAGAATTAGGATTTTGTAAATCTTTTCGGTTGAGGCAAAAATAGGGTTTATAATAGTATATTTATAGGCAAAATTTTTAGCTGAATTTTTTTCCATAAAATATTATTATTATTAACCCTTTATTATTCTCACTAATAATTAAAACACCTTTTAATTATTAATCCTTTTTCTAAACTCTTTAGAAATAATTCTCTCACTTGATTTAATTTCCAAAAATTAAATTCTTAATTAATAATATTAAGAACCTTTTCTTAATTAATTTATAATCAATTAAATCTCATTTAATCAATTATTAAATTTTCCAATTAATTATTTATTTCATAAATAAATAATTATCAGCCATTATTAATTAATTCATCCACCATTAAATCATTTTCTTTTATGATGTGACCCTTTAGGTTCAATATTAAGCCGGTAGTAGAAATAAATAATAATAAAACTATTTTATCATTATTTATATAAATTCTCTAATTCATTAAATATGATTAATTAATTAATCATATTTATTCTACATCGTGAGGAATACTTCTCAGCATATCGCGACTATCCGGATAATACGAATTCACTGCTTAGAATACCAAGAACCTATTCAGTGAGTAGTTACTATACAATCAATTCCTTCTACCCTGTAATGTCACGATTAAATACAAGGCATGGAACTTGTGTCAAGCCTATCTTATTTAATCACTTGCTTTCCCATTCACTATGCTTAGTTCTATTTAATGTAAATTAGAAAATCCTTTCTAATTTCATTCACTCTGGCCAGAGATTCCTGAACTAGCATAAGTGGATCAGCATTGAACATTCTCTTCCTTCACTGGAAGGGGTAGATCCTTTATTGATCATACACTATCTTCATGTACAAATTCCTATACCCAGTAGAGCCCTTATAATTGTCCCTAGAGACTAAGAACTAAACCAAAGCATAGTTCAGTGTACACAAGATGACTATGATGACCTCAAGTCTAAGGATACTTGTACAACTATCACTACGTGAACAACTGCTGACACGTGAGTGAACTCCATCAGTTGTTCAGCTGTGTGAGTCATATTCAGTGAACTTATACTATAATAAGCACCTACATACTAGTTATAGTGCCACACAAATGTCTATGAGAACAGACATTCTTCATAATGAAGGAAGCATAGTATGTACTGATCTTTGCGGATTACTAATTACCAGTTAGTAATCCTACGACCAGGAAATATTTAAGTTTAGAGTTTTCATCTTTTAGGTCTCATTATCATGATCTCATCATAATCCATAAAAAGCTTTACTCTAAACTATGGTATATCTTATTTAAACACTTAAATAGATAAAGCCCGCAATAAATCAAAACAAGTCTTTTATTAATATCAATGAAATCGAAACAGATTACATAAAAGTTATTCCTAAATCATCATACATGATTGGACTTAGGACACATCTCTTTCACTAACTTGAGACCAAGGGGTGCATACATGCACTTCTGATTTTATTTTGGCTCTCATTTATTCCCTGAGGCTCGTACCAAGTCAAGATCAGTTCTTGTGATTAAATATTGAACTGTATTACCAGGATATTGTTTCTGATTTTCAATATACTGATTAGGGTGACTCCTACTACAAGGTAGTGATCACTTTGACTTAGTTTCTGTAGACATTGATTTCCCAAAGTTGTCCTGTCTTCAAGTCTTCTCTCTTGAGTCCTCGTCTGAAACCTGTATTCCCAGATATGAATCCTCACTTAACAATCGTTCTATGATAGTACTCAGTTTTCTTTCACGAATCACTGACACCTAGTGCAATGGTCTGGTTCACAGATGACTAGTTTCACTCTCAGGCCTTCGTACTATATCTTCTCAAATCATTATCAAGTCTTCTATCGGATATAAACAACTTCACTAAGAATCCTTGAGGTCTTCACACTGATTCTGATAACTACTTCAACTGACTCCAACTTTATTCTTCTGATGCCTGAACATGTTAATGAACTTCATACGGATCATTGTTGACGTCTTCTTCACTGTAGCTACCAAAACCTTTGTGTATATGCCCAATAAACAATCTGTACTGATTCTAGTGGAATATAGATTATTCAAAGTCCTTGTTCTATGTTGAGTTACCCAAATCAGTATTGTTGAGTTATATGTACAGCTTCAATCTTGCTCAACAATCTCCCTCTATTTGAATGTTACACCTGATTGTTAGTCCCTAACAATGCAACAAGAATTACAGAAGGGGGGTTGAATGGAATTCTTGAAACTTTTTTCTGAATTCTAAAATGTTCTAACTCAAAATATATATGTGAGTGTTTTGATTTGGAAAGTGCAGAATGATAAGTTAAAATGAATCAAAACACAACGTAATAAAAACATATATCTTTAAAACTTTCTGGTGGATAATTGTTAGTCCCTAACAATGCAACAAAAATTACAGAAGGGGGTTTGAATGAAATTCTTGAAACTTTTTCTGAATTCTAAAATGTTCTAACTCAAAATATATATGTGAGTGTTTTGATTTACAAAGTGCAGAATGATAAGTTAAAATGAATCAAAACACAACGTAATAAAAACACAAGTCTTTAAAACTTTCTGGTGCTTGAATAGCTCACAGCTGCTTACAGATAAGAACAACTTAACTTATAGACAAATGCTACAGGATACAGCTTACAATTGTTTCTCTAAGAAAATACTTGCTTAGTCTTGTTGTTGTTCTATTTACTACTTTTGGTTTATATATCACCAAGATTACACAGTAATAAGACAAGATAATAAAACAAAACCTATCAAGTCTAATACTATGCTGCTTCACTACTCTATTCCAGCATCTTTGAATATCTTCATAATAGCATGGAAATGGTAATGCTTCTTTGTTCTCAAAAACCCATTTGAATAGGCTCCCACATTCCTATTGCATACACTCGACGCATGTGACTGTGTTGTCATTGTCAACAGATGTTTGAATTGATCATCCGTCGGGTTGCCTTGTTGATCATCCGTCGGGTAGCTTTGTTGATCATCCGTCGAGTAGCTATTTGGCACTTGACTTCATTTCATTTATGCAGAATTACAAGACATCATCTATTTACAATTAATCAACCTATTCTGCATATCTAATTACAGTCAACATGAATTATATGCTATTACAGAATCTATACAAAGGTGTTTGCAGAAGTGTGGTACATGACTTATTGTTACATAAGCTACTCACTCGATGGATGTCAAATCATCATCCGTCGGGACTATATTGAGTCATCCGTAGGGACTATATTTGATTATCCGTCGAGTGCTACATAATTCACTAAGTTGAATCTACTAAGGTGTTTTGTTAATGAAATCATCAAGTTCACAACATATTCTTAACAATCTCCCCCAATTTATGTCTACTAGAATTGTAGCCATAAATTAAGAGAAACTTGATGATAACAAAACACTCTAAGAATACAAATTTAAATGAAAGTAGATAAAACTGTAAAGTGCTGCAAATAACAAAATGTAAAAAGATTTGCTCACAGTCATTTTCAAGGTGCTCCTCTAGCCTGAGAAGATTGATCTATTTCCTTGATGATCTGGATCTCTTTCCAAGCTTTCTGTTGTTATCTTCTATCTGATTTTAGAGCTGTCTGTGGAATTCTAGTTCATTAGATTCTGAGAGAGTTAGCATTCCTTGCATTTCCAAAAGAGTCTCATTGCTAGAGATGCTCAACTGATCTTCTAATATGAAGAATCTTCTAACTCTCTTATCATCCATGAATTCCATCAGCCAGTAGGGCCTTAGATGTACTCTACTTCCAGTGTAAGGAATAATTAGAGTCTTTGGGAGTGCATCTTTGGCTCTAATACTCCTAAGTTCTTCAATCTTCTTTAGAACCAGTCTTCTAGCTGTCACATTAAATCCAAAGTTTTCTTAAATGATGAGTAAACCTTTATTAACACATATTGGCTTTCTTGAAGGATCCTGTGAAGTGGCCATTGTATCTCTTTTCCTCCCTTGTACTTGAATACTAACCTTTCAGGTAGAATCCTGTAAGCATCAATCCCTCTAACTTCTTCCAGTTCATCTAGATAGAGGTTTAGATCTGAGAATTCCTTGATGTCAAAGATGTACATGATGTCTCCGTTGTTGACTTTGGTTTGAGCTTTGGTTAGGGACCTGGATCTGAGAGTTGAGGGCTTCACTTTCTTGACTGCTATAATCTTTGTCTTCTTTGGTTTCATGAAGTGAGGTAGATTGAGTTCAGGTATTGGTAGACTATCCCAGTATATTGGCTCATCCTTTGGAATGATAGGTTCACCATGAAAATTCTTGGATGGATCTATCTTGAATTCTTCATGTGCCACAAAGGGCATGGATGTTTGAGTTGTTACAGATGTAGACTTTTTAGGAAACTGATCTTCCAATTCCTTTTTATCAAAGTCCACTTTTCTCTTTGCATGAAGTTTGTATCTAAAACTTTTTCTCTGCTGTGATTCTTCTTGCATTTTCAGTTTCTTAGATTCAGTGGTTTCAGATAATTGTTCATGAATTTATTGTATAGGTTTCACAGCTTGCATCTTGGCCATGATAGCAGCTTGCTCCTTCTTTTGTTTAACCTTTTTAGCATCTAGAGCATCTTGCTTCTTTTCTTGCTTCAATCTTGCCTTTTCTTCTCTTTTTGCTTCAGCAAATTGAGGGTGTCCAGCCACCACACAAATTTCCTTACCATTCCTGAAAACCTTGGCAATTCTTCTTTTCAATGCTGAATCAGCTGGATCCTTGTAGAATGCAATAGATCTTGACAACAGTTTCTTTTCATCAGGCTTTGGTGTCTCATACACTGTATCCAAAGGGTTCTTTAGAGAAGGTTTAGGATAGTTCACCCTTGGCTTCAAAATTAGCTCAACCTTTGGAGATTTGATGCAGGATGGCTATCCTCTTTCCAGATTATTCATGCTCATATCATTCACAGAGATTTTCCTGACTTGAGAGTGATGAATGGCTGATTTTTCTGGCTTCTTTGCTAGCCCAAACCTATTTTGGATATCCTCATCTATTTTCTCCCAGTTGATTGGGCTCAACAGCTTCTTTTCAGCTACTCTCAATGTGGCTGCTGCTTTATTAATGAGATCAATGTTGTCTTTCATTGGTGGCTTAGTGAAAGCAATTGTAGGCACAATTACTTTGCTAACTTGAATGTTGAGCTGTTTCTCCCCCTCACTTGAGCCTTTCTCCCCCTTTTTGTTGTCATCAAGTTCTGTGGGAGGGAGTTGAGCAGCCACCAACTGTTGGAGTAGTGCAGTATGAGTTTCTTGATTGTTAAGGATCTTGGCCATTTATTTCTCTACAACAAATAATCTTGAGTCCATGTTCTCAACCTTCCTATTGAGATCAGTCTCCTTCCTTAGTTTTTGAACTATTTGAATCATGGTGGTAGCAGGAAGTCTAGCATCCAACCTTTCTATGACATCCTATTTTACTTCAGAAATTTATTGCTTGATTGCATCCAAACTCTGACTGTGTTGGAGGGCTTGAATTTTATGCAGCTGGAGTGCTTCATGCTGTGAGTAGCTTCTTTGTGCTGGCATTAGAAGATGCTTGAATGGCTGCTTGGGTGTCATGAATTAGCTTGAATAGTGTTGATCGGAGATGTGAGTAGGAGCATTCTTTTATTAGCATCTAGGCAGGAACATCTGCATCTCCCCCTATGTTCATGCTATCTTCCTCATCATCCCCACCAGCATCCCCAAAAGAAGTTTCATCCAGTTCAAAATCACTGCCAATGTTGGAAGGCATAACAGTGATTGCATCCTTTGCTCTCTGTAAAGATTGTGTAGTATGCACCAAGTTCAGCAATCTTTCAGCCTCCTCATTTCCCTGTAAATCTAGGGTTTGGTAAGCTGTCACAGGGTGAGTAAATGTCTCAGCATCCAGGGAAATAGAATCTATAACAGCTTGATATTCTTACTGAAATAGCCTTTCCCTTTCCGCATCATTGACATTCGTTGACTCACTTGCAATGGTTTCCATTCTTATCACTCCTGTACCTGCATTTCTCTCATGATATCTCTTTTATTGCATCAAGGTCTCATCTTGGCTCCCCACCCTCATACCCTTACCTTCACCATCTAAGGTGGGACTCCTCACACTCACTTTTGCCAGTCCTGAAGAAATGGACTGCATAGGTTCACTCTTTTCCTCTCCTTTTTCCTGGGAGCAACCCAGACTCTCACTCATTTCACTCCCTTCCCTCAGTCCTAGGAGTGATTCCACTACTACTAAGTCTTCTACACTTGTAATAATTGATGAAATTTGAAGTTGTGCAGAGATACTCAACGGATAAGGAATATCCATCGGGGTAGTAATTTTGCTAACCGACAGATGACTGCTGTTAGGCACATCCATCGGGATACAATCACTACTCGACGGATGAACAATATCCATTGAGAGAGTAGAAATAAATGAGTTTGGAGTGGAGACTATTATGGACTCTATGCAGATTGATGAAAATTTTGGCACAGATGTCTCAACAGTCTAAAAAAGCAATGGCAAGTGAGCCAACAAATCATCTAGAAAATGATGCTCACTTGCTTGGATTTTTGGCTTCTCCATGAGAGTTAAAGATGGAGAATTTGGAAGTGATGTGTTTATCATGTCAACATCCAAAGAGTGTGTGGGAGAATTTGGTATTTCAAGTGCTTCTATTATTAGAGATTTTGGGTGTGACTCAACATTTATTGGAGCCAAATCAACCTGACTCTGAGAAAGTGCAGTGACTGTGTCTTTAGCACCAGTTTGCACAGTGTGTGAACCCTGTGCATCCCCAAGGGTCTTTGATTTCTTCTTTCTAGTGTAGTTTTGGGGTGAGTTTGTGTCCCTTACCCTTTTGGCCTGTGCTCTTGGCTGTGAGCTATGTTCAATAGTCACATCCTTTTGGGAGGATGCAACTAGTAATGAGCTTATATCCTTATTAAGCACTGCAGTTTGTTGGGAAACTGCCGTGTGGCTTGGATGGGAAATACTCACCTCTCCAACCTTATCCTTAGGGTTTCTTTGATGTTCACCCTGTCCCTCACCTTTCTTACCCACCTTCACACTCCCCTCTTTAGGTTTGGTGGATTTTACAACTGGCATCTTTTGAGAGACACCAGAGGGGGCTTTCTTTATCTTTGTTTTTGAAATTTTGGATTTGGTAGCTTGGGTAGGCAACTGTTGGGTCAATGACACAGTTGCCATAGCTACACTAGAATGTAGAGAAGTTTTTGAGGTTAGAAGAGTAGAGACAGTGGAAATTACCTCACTTACCTGAAGAGCTTCCATTACCGGGAAGTAGAAGAGTGACACCTCTTTGTGATGGTTTGCCCTGTTCAAATCTATAGCGATTCTCCTTTCTTGAACCCAACAATCTAACTTGTTGGTTAGGTTCTCAAGCATAATATCCTCAGAGAGGTGGTTAGCAAGCATCAGTAAAAATCTAGCATAGTAAACATTTTTACCTCTCTTATTCAGCTCCCCTAACTTAAACCCCAACTCAAATATGACTAGATCACTAAAGTTGAAAAATTTATCAGTTACTACAATATAAAGCATGTTGAGCATAGAGATCTTAACTGAATGAAAATTGCTAATTTTACCAGAAAATAATTTAGTGACTACATCACACAGATAACTCCATTCCTTCCTAAGACTCAACTTCTTAATTTCACTTAATTTAGAAGTAGAGAGTGCATAACCCATGGAATTAAGTATATTAATAATATCAGTGTCTGTGTGTGGAGTAGTGACAGTATTATCAGGAAACTTGAAGCATGCTTTAAAAATATCACTATTAACACAAAATTCCTTACCTTTAATAGTGAAAGTGATAGTCTTATTAGTTGAGTTGTACGTTGCAGTCGTCCACATTTCTTCAACAACCTCACAGTAAATGGTGGGTGATTCCAGCATGACATAGTTGAGTTTGCAGTTCTTCACAAAATCCATCATTTTGTGGTAGTCGCCAGACTGCTGAATCCCCTTGTTAACTAAAGCCGTGAAGTTGTTCTTCTCATATATAAATCCAGTTTGAGACATGATCTTGACGACTGGTGCCATTGTTAGAGAGTGAAAATTGCAGAGAGGGAGATGATAATTGCTTTTGAGAAAGAGAAAAGTTAGAGCAGATGATTTTGAGAATGATAAAAGAAAAGCAATGAAAATGAATTATGCTTTTATACTATCTCAAAAATAACTGTAAAAATAATAAAGTATAATACAGTAACTAATAAGAATTGCCCAAAATAGCCGTTTAAAAATAAACTGTAAAAATTCCATCAATTATCCGTCATTTTATGCTTACAAACTGTAAGTATACTCGATGGATAATGTTCAGAGAATCAACGGCTAAGAATAAGACAATTCGACGGATGAGGATAAATCAGTTATCCGCCGAGACATAAAATATTCCAGAAAAATAATTAATTTTATTAACAAATTGTATACCGACGGATGATCAAACTCGTTGGATAATGATCATCCGTCGAGATGTAAATTTTGACTTAGCCAAAATTTCATACAAGACTGAAAAATCAATTAAATTTCTGGCTGCATTACAACTTGCAAATTATCTTTAAAGATTCAAGAGTAATTAAGCATACCTAACTCACTTACCAACCTTGAAAAGGTGGATTCATCCAGTGGCTTGGTAAATATATCTGCAAGATGCTTTTCACTTGGAACAAAATGTAGTTCCACAGTACTATTCATTACATGTTCCCTTATGAAGTGGTACTTGATGTCTATGAGCTTTGTTCTTGAATTCTGTTCTGGATTTTCAGTGATGACAATTGCACTTGTGTTATCACAGAAAATAGGAATTCTTTCAACTTGCAGACCATAGTCTAGCAATTGGTTTTTCATCCACAAAATCTGTGCACAGCAACTGTCAGCAGCAATATATTCAGCTTCAGCTGTAGAAGTAGAAACCGAATTTTGCTTTTTACTGAACCAGGACACAAGCTTGTTTCCTAGAAATTGACAGGTTCCTGTTGTACTTTTTCTATCAATTCTACAACCTGCATAATCTGCATCTGAATAACCAGTTAGATCAAAAACAGAATCTCTAGGGTACCAATGCCAAGTTTTGGTGTTCCCTTGAGATATCTGTAAATTCTCTTAATAGCTACTAAGTGTGATTCTCTAGGATCAGCCTGAAATCTAGCACAAAGACATGTAACAAACATTATATCTGGCCTACTAGCTGTTAAGTACAAAAGTGAGCCAACCATGCCCCTATAACTTGAAATATCCACAGACTTTTTAGTAGTGTTTAATTCAAGCTTAGTTGCAGTGGCCATGGGAGTTTTTGCAGATGTGCAATCCATTAGATCAAACTTCTTTAAAAGATCATGAATATATTTAGTTTGACTTGTGAATATTCCATCACTAACTTGCTTAATTTGTAAATCAAGAAAGTAAGTAAGTTCTCCCATCTTGCTCATTTCATACTTACTTTGCATCAATTTGGCAAACTTTTTGCAAACTTTTTCATCTGTAGAGCCAAAAATAATGCCATCTACATAAATTTGAACAAGTATGCTACAACCATTAACATTTCTAAAGAATAAATTTTTGTCTACAGTACCTCTAGTGAAATGATTCTCTAAAAGAAACTTTGACAAAGTGTCATACCAGGCTCTAGGTGCTTGCTTTAGTCCATAAAGTGCTTTCAAAAGATAGTAGACATATTCTGGAAAATTTGGATCTTCTAAACCAGGAGGCTGACTAACATAGACTTCCTCCTCCAAATCTCCTTTCAGAAAGGCACTTTTGACATCCATTTGATAGACCTTGAAATTGGCATGGGCTGCATAGGCTAAGAAGATTCTGATGGCTTCAAGTCTTGCAACAAGAACAAAGGTTTTATCAAAATCTATTCCTTCTTGTTGATAGTAGCCCTTAGCAACCAATCTAGCTTTGTTCCTGACCACTATGCCATTTTCATCCATCTTATTTCTTAATACCCATTTGGTGTCTATTGGTTTCTTTCCTTTAGGCTTGGGTACCAGCTTCCATACCTTATTCCTTTCAAATTAGTTTAGCTCCTCCTGCATAGCTAAAATCCAATCAGGATCCAATAAAGCTTCTTCTACTTTCTTTGGTTCTTCCTTAGATAGAAAACTGCTATATAGACATTCTTCTTAAGTTGCTCTCCTTGTTTTAACTCTAGAAGATACATCACCAATTATGAGCTCAAAGGGGTGATCCTTTGTCCATTTCCTTTGTTGAGGTAGATTAGCTCGAGATGAAGAGGCCTCATTGTTGTCTTGATGTGTGATTAAGTTTTGATTATTAGAAACTCCCCCTGAGTTTATGGATCTTTGATTTGAAAAAGAGAAACTTTCTGTAAGTGATCTATTCTGACTTTTAGCTTCTTTTGATGACCCGACAAATGGTGAATTTAGAGTATCGACAGATGAAGCTGGTTGTCTCCCGACGGATAAAGCAAATTGTCTCCCGACAGATGAAGCATTTTGCAACTCGACAGATGTTGAATTTTGTGCTTCATTGGTAGTAGATTTTTCTGCATTATCCTTTGATACTATTTTTTGATCACTTTCATCATCACTATCATCACTAACCATCTCCACATTGTCAAATTTGAGGCTCTCATGGTAATCTCCATCTTGTAGTCCTTCAATCTTTTTATCATCAAACACAACAATGTTGGTTCTCAGATTGTAGACTCTGTATGCTTTCCCAACAACATATCCAACAAAAATTCCTTCATCTATTTTAGCATCAAACTTCCCATTCTGATCAGTTTGATTTCTCAAGATATAACATTTGCAACCAAAGACATGAAGAAAATTTAGAGTTGGGTTCTTGTTCTTGAATAATTGATAGGGAGTCATGCATTTTGCTTGATTAACCAGAGAAATATTCTGAGTGTAGCATGCAGTATTTACAAGCTTCAGCCCAGAAATATATTGGTAACTTAGATTCTTCAAGCATTGTTCTTGCAGCTTCAATAAGTGATCTGTTCTTTCTTTCTACTACTCTATTTAGTTGTGGAGTTCTTGCTGCTGAAAACTCATGCAAAATCCCATTTTCTTCACAAAATGCTCTCATGACAGAATTCTTGAACTCAGTTCCATTGTCACTCCTGATTCTTCTAACTTTGAAATCAAGATGATTGTTGACTTGCCTTATGTGATTGATGATGATTTCACTAGCCTCATCTTTAGATTTAAGGAAATATGTCCAAGAGAACTTTGAGAAATCATCTACAATTACTAGGCAAAATCTTTTCCTTGAGATGGACAATATATTGACTGGTCCAAACAAATCCATGTGTAGCAGTTGCAAAGGTTCTTCAATTATTAAATCAAGCTCCTTTCTGAATGATGCTTTAATTTGCTTTCCCTTTTGGAAAGCATCACACAGTCCATCCTTAGAAAACTCCACTTGAGGAATGCCTCTAACCAGTTCTTTCTTTACAAGTTCATTCATGGTCTTGAAGTTTAGATGGGATAGCTTCTTGTGCCATAGCCAACTTTCATCTTGACTTGCTTTACTGAGAAGACAAGTAACATATTCTGCATTTGATGAGTTGAAGTCAGATAGGTACACATTTCCTTTTCTCACTCCAGTGAGAACCACTTTGTTGCTCCTCTTGTTTGTCACAACACAGGCTTCTGAGTTGAAGGTTACTGAATTGTCTTTATCACAAAGCTGGATGATACTCAACAAATTGTGCTTGAGACAATCCACTAAGGCAACCTCCTCAATGATGACATTGTCTTTTGAAATCAAGCCATATCCCACAGTATAACCCTTGCTGTCATCTCCAAAAGTAATACTTGGGCCAACTCTCTCCTTGAATTCTGTGAGCAGGGAAGAATCTCCAGTCATGTGTCCTGAACAACCACTATCCAAGTACAATAGATTCTTTCCGTTTCCCTGCACACATTAAAATCAAATCAAGTTGATTTTGGTACCCAAGTTTCCTTGGGTCCTGCCTTGTTAGCTTTCTTCTTCTGTTTCTTAGGTTTGATCTCATTTGACTTGGGGATATCAGATTCATCCTTAGTCATCTGAGTTGGACCTTTGAAACCATTCATTAAAACAGAATTGTCATGCACATTTTGATTAACAGGAAATGGCATGCTATTAGTAAACATGTTATTCCAGTAAGGCATGCTAAATGGCATTTGAGGCATATTAAATGCAGCATAATAAGGATTAGGTGCAAGTGGCATATTAGCAAATTGTGCATTCATATTCTGTGTAGACATAACATTCATAGGTATAGAATGCATGGCATTCATGTTAGAAAAAGGAGGTGGCACAGATATGGAAGTAGGCATGTAAGTTTTGCAATTAACAGACAGATGATTTACACTACCACACTTAACACAGATTTTTCTTGGAGCATACTTATCAGGTGTGTAGTTGTTATGTTTGTTAATCCCTACTTTACCATTTCTATTGTTTTTCCTTTTAGCCTCTGTTTTAACCTCAATATTTTCTAGTCTGTCATTCAATTGCTTGATAGACAGATGACCAACATTCACTTTCTTCTCCTTCCTCACTTGACTAGATTCTCCTGAAATGAAGTTTTTGGAAAATGATCCATATTTTTCATTTAACTTGGAAAGTTTGGCTTTACTCACAGGTTTGCTCACAGCCGACGGATGGGGATTTATGTCACTCGACGGATAATCCTTTTGGTTATCCGATGGATGACTCTCATCATCTTACGAGTCTACATCTGTTAGCAATCCTTCAAACAAATTGGATTCCAGCTTCTCCTTATTCTTCTTCCAGGCTGCATCACAAAAGGACTCAATACCTTGAACTTTAATGATTTGAGCATGAACATCTCTTGATTTTTTCCATGCCTTAATCACCTCCTGTTCTCGTTCAAGCTGCTTCTTCAAAATCTTTTCTTTCTTCAAGGACTCAGTTAATTCATCCTTAGCAATCTTACACTCAATTCTCAATTTTTCAAATTCAATAAACTGAGACTCTAGCACATTATTCCTCTCACTTAAAAACAAATTGTTTTCTTTGATTTTAGCATTTTCCTTAGTGAGGGACTTAAGTGTAACACGCAAATCATATAATTCTGTAGACATGTCATTTATTGCATCATTACACTCATCTTTAGATAAATGTCCAAAGTTAGTGGTGATTACCTGATTACTTGAAGAACTTGTCTCTGTTTCACAAGACTTGGCCATTAGGGCTAGATTGACATAGCTGATACCTTCTTCTTCATCCAAACCATCTGCTGCCCAGTCATTTTCTTGTGTAATAAAAGCCCTTTCCTTTTGTTTGAGCAACTCAAAATATTTCTGTTTATAATCCACAGGCTCAAACTTCTTCTTGCCGGAATCTGACTTTCTACACTCACTGGAAAAATGCCCTGCTAAGCCACATTTGAAACATTTGAATTTTGATTTATCCACGATGTTTCTATTTGTCTTAGCTGCTCTAAAGTTCTTCTTGAACTTGAGCTTGGAAAATCTTCTGGAAAGAAATGTTAGATGTTCATCAATGTCATCCATTTCATCTTGGCTCAAAGAATCTTCATTTTCTGCTACCAGCCCCTTGCCCTTGTTATCACAGACCTTTGTAGTAGACTCAACAGCTTCTATCTTCATCTCCTTCTCTTTCTCTAACTCTGCAACCAGTGCAATGGACCCTCCTTTCTTCTTTCCTTTCTCCATCCTCTCATCTTGCTCTGTTTCAAGCTCATAAGTTTTCAGTATGCCATACAATCTCTCCAAAGTAAACTCCTTGTAATCTTTAGAGTTTCTCAATGAGACTATCATTGGTTTCCATTCCTTTGGAAGAGATCTAAGGAACTTAAGGTTGGAGTCTTTTGTCTGATAGACTCTTCCATGCAACTTCAGAGCATTTAGTAGTTTTTGAAATCTACTAAAAATGTCAGTGAGAGACTCACTATCTTCACAATGAAAGTCTCATATAGCTGAATTAGCAGCTGCATCTTATTTTCCCTAACTTGTTCAGTGCCATCGCAAATAATCTGAATTGTATCCCAAACTTCCTCGAAATTTTGCAATTGATGATGTTATCAAAGATGTCATCATCAACTCCATTGAACAGAATATTAATGGGCTTCTTGTCTTTCCTGACTTGATCAATATCAGGATCTGACCATTCATGCCTTGGCTTGGGAACTGATGGCTCATTTCCAGTTGCAGCTCTCATTAGTACATGAGGGCCTCTCTCTATGCAATCCACATAGGCCTCATCTTGAGAAAGTAAATGAAGATGCATCTTTACCTTCCAGTGATGGTAATTATCTTTGTCCAGAAAAGGAATCTTGACTCCAACATCCTTCTTGTCCATCTTGCTGTTTGTTGTGATCTTTAAACTCTATGTTCTTCAAGAGCTTGCTCTTATACTAATTGTTAGTCCCTAACAATGCAACAAGAATTACAGAAGGGGGGTTGAATGGAATTCTTGAAACTTTTCTAAATTCTAAAATGTTCTAACTCAAAATATATATGTGAGTTTTTTATGATTTGCAAAGTGCGGAATGATAAGTTAAAATGAATCAAAACACAACGTAATAAAAACACAAGTCTTTAAAACTTTCTGGTGGATTTGAATGTATCCACCTGATATATATATATATATATATCGAGAGAACCCTGTGAAGCTTGAATAGCTCACAACTGCTTACAAATAAGAACAACTAAACTTATAGAAAAATGCTACAAGATACAACTTGCAATTGTTTCTCTATGAAAATACTTGCTTAGTCTTGTTGTTGTTCTATTTGCTACTCTTGGTTTATATATCACCAAGATTACACAGTAATAAGACAAGATAATAAAACAAAACCTATCAAGTCTAATACTATGCTGCTTCCCTACTCTATTCCAGCATCTTTGAATATCTTCATAATAGCATGGAAATGGTAATGCTTCTTTGTTCTCAAAAACCCAGTTGAATAGGCTCCCACATTCCTTTTGCATACACTCGACGCATGTGACTGTGTTTTCACTGTCAACAGATGTTTGAATTGATCATCCGTCGGGTACATGATCATTCGTCGGGTTTCCTTGTTGATCATCCGTCGGGTAGCTTTGTTGATCATCCGTCTAGTAGCTATTTAGCACTTGACTTCATTTCATTTATGCAGAATTACAAGACATCATCTATTTACAATTAATCAACCTATTCTGCATATCTAATTACAGTCAACATGACTTATATGCTACTACAGAATCTATACAAAGGTGTTTGCAGAAATGTGCTACATGACATATTATTACATAAGCTACTCACTTGATGGATGTCAAATTATCATCCGTCGGGACTATATTGAGTCATCCATCGGGACTATATTTGATAATTCGTCGAGTGCTACATAATTCACTAAGTTGAATCTACTAAGGTGTTTTGTTAATATAATCATCAAGTTCACAACATATTCTTAACACTGATGATCAAATGATAATGGAGAAGTCACAGTGTAGAGGATAACACAACTAACCATAACAAAAAATCTTTAATCAGCTTTCAATTTTCAATCCATGACTTGGAAATAATACTATCTTTTATCTACCAGATCTTCTATACACATTCAGCTTCAAGAAAAGAACAGATTCTTCTCTCCCTTATGTAAAGTTGCAGATAGATACGTCTTCCAAATACTTTCTTCAATAGTCTTAAGATCTTCCCATAAAGCACATAGAAAAAATTTTGGAATCCTGAAACGAAACTCAATAATCTCTCCCCCTATGATGAAGAATCCCCTCCTTAGTACAATAAATTTAGAAATCCCTCTTCTTAGTTTCAGAAAGACTATTAGTTCATAAAATCATTATAATCTCTCCCCCTTAGTTGAGTAATTCTTCAAAATGTATTCAGAGTAGAACCTTAGGATCAACCAACCAAGTGAAGGAATTATTTGGTAACCAATTCTCACAGTGTAAGTGTGTGATTTCTGTTTAGTGATCTCACATTGTGTTTCACTCCACTCTACGCTCAAGTGTTTGTCACTCAGTCTCACAGTGTGTCACTCACTCAAAGCTCCAAACATCCAAGTTCACTAACCGACTTATTGAAGGTAACTTCAAAATTCAGTGAAAAGTTACTATTCATCAGGGTTTCAAAAATTCTAAAAATTGGGGTTATTACATCAAGTTCACTAACCAACTTATTGAAGGTAACTTCATCAAGTGGCTTCGTGAAAATGTCTGCAATTTGATCCGTTGTGGGAACATAATGAAGTTCCACAATACCATTCATTATATGTTCTCTTATGAAATGATACCTTATATCAATATGTTTAGTCCTTGAATGCTTGAACATGATTGTTGAGATTGCTATGGCACTTGCGTTGTCACAGTAGATGGGAATATTCTTCAAATCAAGTCCATAATCTCGGATTTGGTTTCTCATCCAAAGAATTTGAGAACAACAGCTACCAGCAATAATGTATTCAGCTTTAGCAGTAGATGTAGAAACTGAATGTTATTTCTTACTAAATAAAGAAACCAATCTTCTTCCAAGAAAATGACAACTTCTTGAAGTACTCTTCCGATCAATCTTACAACCAGCATAATCAGAAACTGTATAGCTGATGAGATCAAAGCACGTGTCTTTAGGATACCAGATACCTAAGATTAGGTGTACCCTTCAGATATCTGAAAATTCTTTTAACATATATCAGATGAGACTCCTTCGGATCAGCTTGGAACCATGTACACAAGCATGTGGCAAACATAATATCTGGATGACTCGCATTCAGGTAGAGTAATGATCTAATCATGCCTCGATAATGAGTGATTTTCACCTTCTTACCAGACTTGTCTTGATCAATTTTTGTGGTAGTTGCCATCAGAGTCTTAGCAGGTGTTGAATCTTCCAACTGATATTTCTTAAGAAGATCTCTGATGTACTTTGTTTGACAAATGAAGATACCATCTGATTTCTGACTCACTTGAAGTCCAAAAAAGAAGTTCAACTCACCCATCATACTCATCTCGTACCTACTCTGCATGAGCTTAGCAAACCTTGCACAAAGTGCATCATTCGTAGACCCAAATATAATGTCGTCAACATAGACTTGCACAAGTATGATATCATTTTTATGATTCTTATGAAACAGAGTCTTATCTATGAGACCTCTAGTGAAACCATTTTCAAGCAAAAATTTTGAGAGAGTGTCATACCATATTCTCGACGCTTGCTTTAGACCATAAAGAGTCTTGAAGAGAAAATAGACAAAATCTTCAAACTCAAGATCTATGAAGCCAGGGGGTTGCTCTACATAGACCTCTTCTTCAAGCTCACCATTCAGGAAAGTACTTTTCACATCTGTCTGATATACCTTGAAGTTTGAATATGCTGAAAATGCTAGAAACATCCTGATAGCTTCAAGTCTAGCAACTGGTGCAAAGGTTTCATCGTAGTCAATCCCTTTTTCTTGAGAATAGCCCTTCGTAACCAGTCTCGCCTTATTCCTTGTTACAATTCCACCTTCATCAAGCTTGTTTCTGGAAACCCATTTTGTGCCAATCACTGATTTGTCTTTAGGTCTGGGTACAAGCTTCCACACTTTCTGTCTTTCGAATTGATTGAGTTCTTCTTACATATCAATCACCCAATCAGGATCCCCAAGAACTTCATCTACTTTCTTTGGCTCCATTTGAGATTGAAACCCAGAATAGAAACATTCATTTGTTGTAGCTCTTCTAGTATTCACTCCACTGTCTGGATTACTAAGTATCAAGTTCCGAGGGTGCTCGTTACTCCATACTCTCTGTCTTGGTATACTAGCCCTTGATGACTCAGCATTTCCATAATTGTGTTGAGTCTGACTACCGGATCCTTGTTCTTCTCCCCATGAGTTGTTGCCATCTTGATCTCCAGAATCTGAAGCTTGAGGACTAGTCCCTTAGATAGTGTGACTATCATTACTTATCTCATGACCATTACCTTCAGAGTCTACATCAGAATTATGATCATCAGGATCATTGCCATTATCATTGTTGTCTGGAACAACTTCAGGTTCATCTTCTCCATCAGAAAGATCTTCAATATCAAGATTGTCACTATCATCTTCCTTCTGAATACTTAGGAGTTTTGCATCATCAAATGTCACATTAAGGCTTTCCACAACCTTTTAATCACTAATCACATACACCCTGTAAGCCTTTGACTCCAGAGAATAGCCCCGAAAGATACCTTCTTCAGCTTTAGCATCAAATTTTCCAAGATGCTCATCGTCTTTAAGCACAAAGTACTTTCCTCCAAACACGTGAAATTATTTCAGTGATGGTTTCTTGTTGGCCATTAAATCATAAGGGATCTTCTCGTACATCTTGTTGATCAGGGTTCTGTTTTGAGTATAGCATGCAGTGTTAACTGCTTCAACCCAGAAGTAGGTAGGAAGATTGGCTTCATTAATCATAGTCCTTGCAGCTTCAACCACTGTTCGATTCTTCCTCTCAAATACTCCATTTTGTTGTGGAGTCCTTGGTGCTGAAAATGGTCTTGAGATGCCCTTCTCGAAACAGAAATCATTCAGCTTTGCCTTTCTGAATTCTGTTCTATTATCTGATCTGATTGTTCACACAGGCACTCTAGCTTCTAACTCAATCTTGTTGATGTGATCAATAATCATATCAGGTGCTTCATCCTTTGAATGTAAGAATAACACCCACGTGTATCCCGGAATACTCATCAACAATCACTAAGCCATCTTTATTTCTTGACATACACATGACGTTGACAGGGCCAAACAAATCCATGTGAAGGAGTTGTAGTGGTCCAGTGACGTCAGTCATTGTCTTCTTCTTGTGTGATGCCCTTTTTGACTTTCCCTTATCACATGCTTCACAAAGTCCATCAAGACTGAGTTCCATCTCGGAAAATCCTCTCACCAATTCTCTCTTAACCAAAGAATTCATGGTCTTGAAGTTCAAGTGGGAGAGCTTCTTATGCCATAACCAACTTTCATCAGGAGAAACTTTACTGTAGAAACACATAACTTGACCATCTGCAGAATTCCAATCAGCTACAAACAAATCACCCTTTCTAACTTCATTGAGAGTCAGCTTTTCATTCTTCTGATTAGAGATCAAACACTTCTCCTTCTTAAAAAAAACTTCACATCCTTTGTCACAAAATTGACTGATACTGAGGAGATTATGCATAAGACCTTAAACCAGAGAGATTTCTTCAATGATGACATTGCCAATTTCCAAACAAGCATATCCCGTAGTGTAGCCTTTACTGTCATCTCCAAAAGTAACCACTGGGCCAGCTTTTCAACCACCTTTGATAGCAGGGCTCTATCTCCAGTCATATGTCTTGAACATCCACTTTTCATAATCCACATGACCTTCTTCTGCTTAATGCCCTGATAACAAAGATGATTAAGTTTTTTTTGGTACCCAAACTAAGTTGGGTCGAGAATACTTAGAAGCATTTGAATATATAACATTTATCTTAATAGAATTGACATGCTTAACAGTTTTTGCTTTATCATTGACTGTTTCCTTGTCACTTTCAGAAGCACCAACAAACTTGCTCTTAGGCTTGGTGACATATGCCACTTTCTTAGACTTAGGAGGGCTTACAGTCTTTGATTTACCAGTGTTCTTACTAGCATGCTTATCATGATTATGAGATGTGTTATGTGAGTGTGTGGAATCAAGATAAGTGTCCATGAATGATACTACGCATGACATGCAAACAGATTTATCACACTTGGAAACTTTAGGCATGTTAGACATGTTATGCACGTAAGCATTCTTAACATTGTCTACTTTAACCTTTCTAAAGCAATAGTATGGTGACCAACAGAACCACAATTATTACATAATTTCCTAGGGCCATTAGTTCCTATCCTGCTATTTCTACTTCTATTCTTCTTATTCTTAGAAGTAAAACCTAGTCCGGAAAAAGATAAGTCAGAGTCACTAGCGACAGACATATGTTTCTTTGCCTTTTGTGTCCTTAAGAGCTCGAGATCCTCAACAAGCATCTCATGATGAATATAAAGATTATCTTCATCAAAGGGCTCAACAACAGCTTTCTTAAACAGAGGCTTCTTAGCTTCCTTAAGAACATGAGGTGTACCAGGGGGATTAACAACTTTATCTACAGGGTCATTTTCAACTACTCATTTCTTAGAAGCTTTTCTAAGTTCATCGTAGTCTAGACCTATCCCAACCTTTCACATACTATTTGATCAGCTTTGAGCTTCTTAGCAAGATTTGCAGAATCAGTAAAAACATGCAATTTAGTTTCTAATTCTGCATTCTTGTTCTTAAGCTCTTCCTCTGTCTCAAGGTGCTTAGTAATCTTAAGCTCTAAATATTTATAGGTTTGCTTAAGATTCTCAACACTGGTCCTATTTATAACTAACTTATCATTTTGATCTTTAACTTTCTTTAGTTCTACTTTAAGGTCTTCGATATCAAGGAGAGTACATCTTAGTGTAGTACTAATGTTTCTATATACTTTTTTACGGTATCATGTTGTTCAATGCATTTATTTATATTGCATCATGCCTGAAGATAGTGATGAGAAACAACATTTCCATACACTAGGATAGTTTTCCTGAAGACGATACAATGTTCATTTTCACACAAGTTATCTGGAGGTAAAGCACGAATAGTTGGAATTTTAACCTGCGATGAAGATTCTGCCATCAATGTAATATTTCCATATTGTTCTTCTTTATTGTCAGTGTCATCCCACCTCTTCCCCTCAGCTATGTAAGATTTCACTGGATACTTTCTTGAGCTACCTGAGTCCTTCTTTTGATAAGCTTTGCCTTTATCCCTTGCTTGTTGGGATTTCCTACATTCATTGGCAAAGTGCCCATCCTCATCACAATTGTAGCATCTGAACTTGCTTCTGTCTACCATCCATGTCTTGTAACCTAATCCAGAAGATGAACTTGACCTCTGACCAGTGTTATTGCTTCCAGAACCCCTAAAGCCTTGCTTCCTTCTAAACCTGATGTTTCTGAACATCCCATCTAAGTTGGTTATAGTAGGATCTTCCATGTTTTGCAGCTCCTCAGTGGTGTATTAATCACTTGGATTCCCAGAGAGGTTTCCATCATCCATCTCATCTTCAAAGAGCGTTTCAGCTTTAAAATTAGGCTTTTCAGCAGTAATGTCAAGCTCTTTGATTTCACTAGTTACAAGAGCAGCTGTCTTGAGTAGTTCAACATTTTTTCTATCAACTGTACCACCACAATAGATGATCTTCCTTTGTTCCTGCTCCATCTCATGTGTCTTCAATTTACCATACAACTTCTCAAGTGTCATGGTTTCAAAGTCAACACGCTCACGAACAGATGAAGCCTTATTCTCCAAGTGGTGAGGTAGGACTAACATAAACTTCTTGTTGACTTCTCTCTGATGATAAGTCTTTCCATGAATACTTAATTCATTTAACAACTTGTTCGGTCTTTCAAAGACTTAAGTGATACTTTCTCCAGGAAAAGACTTAAAAGTCTCATATTGTGAAGTCAAGATAACCAGTCAATTCTTTCTAACATCTTCATTTCCTTCCATAAGCAGTTCTATGATCTCCCAAATGTACCTGGCACTCTCAGAGACCATAATTTGGTGACTCATATCATCATCCACCGAATCCACCAAAATAAGCTACAGGCCTTCATCCAGAGCTATCAGTTCTTTGTCACGAGCACTCCATTCTGCTTTAGGACATGACATTCTCATATTAGGAAACTCCGGATGATCCTTCATCGGCACATGTCTTCCTTTTTTAACACTCTCATATACTCTGGATTTGACGCCGGAATATACAACATCATTTTCTTTTTTCATAGATTATATCTCGATTTATCGAACTGAGGAACCTTGATACTACTAACTTTCTGAGAACTCATCTTTTCAGATCTGAGAAAAATTTGCAATACCATCTCAAAATATGATAACCCCGTCAATCAACAATACCAAATCAGTCAAGTCAAAACCAACCAATCCAAAATCAGATCTACACACCGGAAGCACTCCCAGACTCCGTACAACAAAAATTAACAACAAAACTTGCTAATCTAACGGATCAGATCTGTATATCGATCAACAAGCTCTAATACCAATTATTAGGTCCAGAAGGTACATACAGAGGGAGGGTGAATGTATGTTCTTCGTTTTCTAAAATTAATTATAGGGGAATATCAAAACTAAGACGAAATAAACACACAAAGAGATTTTGGGTAAATATTCTATTTATTCAAAAGTATAAATACACGGATGTTTGCTTACAACTCCAAATACAAAGATTCGAAGCTACAAATATAAAAAGGACCAAAGAAACAAGCTATAAATCTAGGGTTCTTCTTATGACTTTAAAAATCTAAAGCTCTTATCAAAAGGTATTAAATACAATCAAGGGAGCTTTAAATAATGAGTGTTACAAGTTTGTAAGGCTTTAAATGGCGTGGAACAAATTGGACATGACCTCTCCTTGTCAAATCAAGCTTTTAAAGAGTGCTGGAATAAAACTTCAAGAGCTTCGCACTTTGTAAAAATGGAGATATTCAGAATTCAATTTGCTGTTGTTGATTATATAGACTAATAGGTAGGTGAGAGAAGTAGGGATATGTGGCTGATTTATGTCCATGTGTTTGAATTGCATAACTTGCAAATTTGCCAATCTGTACTCCCTGAGATTTAACTTGCGACTAGTAGCTTACAAGGGGACTTTGTACTTAGTTAATTTGAGCAATCTCCTAACTTGCGACCATGGATTAGCTGGGGAGCATTTTTTTCCTTAGTTTCTGTCATAAAATATCCTAACTAGTGACTGTACAACCTTGTACAAGCTAACCTACAACCTTGTGCATGCCTAGGAGCTTTGTACTTGGTCTATGTGCACTGTAACTCCCAACCTGCGACCAAGGTTATAAAGGAGAAAGATTTTCCTTGTATTTTTCTGCTTAACTTGCTAACCTGCGACCTTATGCATGCCAGAATTTTTGTACTTGGTCTCTGTGCACTCTAACTCTCAACCTGCGACCAAGGTTACCAAGGAGAAAGATTTGCCTTGTATTTTTCTGCTTAACTTGCTAACCAGCGACCCCATTCCCTTGTATGGATTGCAACCTGTGACCAAGACTCCCTAGTGGAGCTAGGAGAGTCATTTTTCCTTAGAACATTATCCATAGATGCTAACTTGCGACCAAGGGGTGCATACATGCACTTATGATTTTATTTTGGCTCTAATTTATTCCCTAAGGCTCGTACCAAGTCAAGATCAGTTCCTGTAATTAAATATTAAACTATATTACCAGGATATTGATTCTGATATTCAATATACTGATTAGGGTGACTCCTACTAAAAGGTAGTGATCACTTTAACTTAGTTTCTGGAGAGCACTAATTTCCCAAAGTTGTCTTGTCTTCAAGTCTTCTTTCTTGAGTTTTCGTCTGGAACATAAAACCTGTATTCCCTGATATGAATCCTCACTTAATAATCGTTCTAATGATAGTACTCAATTTCCTTTCACGAATCACTAACACCTAGTGCAATGGTCTGGTTCACAGATGACTAGTTTCGCTCTCAGGCCTTCGTACTATATCTTCTCAAATCATTGTCAAGTCCTCTATCAGATATAAACAACTTCACCAAGAGTCCTTAAGGTCTTCACACTGATTCTGATAACAGCTTCAAATGAGTCCAACTTTATTCTTCTGATGCCTGAACATGTTAATGAACTTCATACGGATCATTGTTGATGTCTTCTTCACTGTAGCTATAAAACTTTTGTGTACATGCCCAATAAATAATCTGTACTGATTCTAGTGGAATATATATTATTTCAAAGTCCTTTTTCTATGTTGAGTTATCCAAACCAGTATTTTTGAGTTATACATACAACTTCAATCTTGCTTAACACCACATGTAGCTCACCCCAGCACTGCAACCCAAACACTTACTCAAACACAATCCACCTCAGGTGCCTCTCAAAAAAACTTGTTGCAAAAATAAAGAAACAAGCAGAGTTGGCTGCTAGGGTTATTTTTGAATTCACATGATATAATTGGCCAGTATGCTAGGTCAAGTGCTGCAAATGCTGATGTAGCACATGAATTGGATTCTGTACAAGCTTCTCATTCTTCTAAACCTTCATAATCTGTAAGGAGAAAGCTTGTACTGGCTTATTTAGAATCAAGTGATGAAGACAATGCTCCTTATCATCAAAATTTAAGGATTTAAAAGCTTATTCTACTTCATGTCCAGCTGTGATATCAACTGATGAGGGCACATCCACTGGTGATGTTGTTCAACTTGGTTTGAGCCCAAGACCAAACAAGAGTAAGTTGGTCAAAGCCTATATTGCTTAAAATTTAATGCAAATTAAGAAATAAATAGTTGAGGAGACACAGGGTGCACTCATTCCACAAATGACAAATACTGATGCTCAGCACTAGTCAAATCCTGATGCACCTGAGATAGTTACTGACTCTCCAATAAACCCTAACAAGAAATAAGTGAGGGAGATCACTCATGAGCAAGTAGAGTAATCTGTCAAGAGGCTACAGAAGCAAGGATTGTTTCCTGGATCTAGCACACAAGAACCTGTATTTCAAAGGGATACAACAGCTATTGTAAGTACTGATCCTGTCCTACAATAACCTGCACTTCAAAGTAGTGCAATAGACATTGAAGAGATGGAGCCTTTTGCTGAAAAATCCATACAAGAATGGCATGATGAAGCAACTGCAAAGGTAACAGCTGAAGCTGCCAAAATTAAAGATTTTTGTAAGTCTATTGAGAGAGCTACCTCTAAGAATACAGCTGGTTTCAGACTAGGAGCTGTACATGAGTCAGACACTGAATCTGAGGAGAGGAGTACACAAGAACCTGGGTGTCAAAGTCATCCAACAACTCCTGAATCTCCAGCCCCACAAGAACCACTATCTCAAAGTGGTAGTGAAGGCTTGACTCCTGGTTCAGTAATTTTAGTTGTTGATCCTAAACTCCTGGTTCAGTAATTTTAGTTGTTGATCCTAAAGGAAGGATTCATCCAACACTAATATTAGATGAACTTATCTCAGTTCAACATTTAGATGTCTACACAGAAGCTGATCCTGCAGAAGCACAAGGTATAAATATTGATTTATCTTTATCAGCATTTAATTTAAATACTGATTCTGTATTATCAGCATTTACTTCTAGTTTAAATCCAGATGAAATGATTGTGATTAGACCTTTACAAAGAAATACCTCTAGTCATATGATCACAGACAACTCTTCTCAGCCACCTCTTATTATTGTAGGAAAAAATTATCTAAGCCTTTCATGTGAGAATGAGAGAAAAGATCTAGAGAAAAACAGAATTAAAGAGAGGTAGAATCCTTACCTGGCAAAAGGAGAGGTATATGAGTGTCAGGATTTAGTTAATCCTTGTGAGGAAACTCTGACTATTAAAAGTCATGAGATGGATTATGTGAGAAGTTGTGAGACTACTTTTAAAGAATATAGAGATTTAAGTGTTTTTGTGAATAATTTTGCAGGTACACAGAGTACTAAAGAAACATCTGATGAATAATAGTCTTTAGACCCTCAGATAAACTCTGATGTACCAAGTGCTGATAATCTCCCAGCAAGTCTAAGTACCGATACTTTCCTAGAGTCCACTCAATCTATCATTCCATCTTCTGTTATTCTCCATGTTCCTGTTGTTGATGAAGATGCAGAACAATCCACTTATATTCACTCACAATTCCTGAATCACCACAGCACTCTACAAGCATTGAAGTTTTGGAGATAAATGTTGAATCTCCACTTCATATGGCTACTATTCTTGAAGATATAGAGTTAAATGTTGTTTGTATGGCAGTTTCTGAAGCATCTAGATCACATACTACACCAATTCTTGATGATATATTAAATATTGATGTTGAGAATGAAGTAGCACAGTTAGTTCATGAACCAATTGCTGATGAAGAATCTGTTCATGAAAGTAAGTCTAATGATGGATAAGATATCAATATACAATTAGATCTTGATGAAGATCTTGATGAGATTATCTTTCTTGAAGGCATGTTAGAAAGGGGAAAACATTTGAGATTAGCTGAGCTGGATGCTAAAAATAGTAAAGAGTTTTTTGATACAGAATGAACTTCTAAATCAAAGGATGCTTCACATCGTATGTCTGTTGCTAATGCTTTCAGACATTTGGAAATAACGGAGAAAAAATAACAAATCCTGGTATCCTGACTCATCCCAAAGCTTCTACACTGTTGATCAAAACAGTTCAAAATACTCAGTCTCAGGCTAATTTTCAGATTGACAAGCTCAAGGAATCTTTTCTGGAAACTAAATTTACTACTTCCCATGAGATGATCAAGAAATTGAGACATATTCTTACTATACAAGACAAACTGGAAGCCAATAAATCTAGGATGGAAGCTACTCAAGCAAAGATGCATTGTTAGTTGGATGAGGTACAACGGTCAATGGAGCTTATTGTTTCACTCCTACTTGGCGATGATGCCAAAATGGGAGAAAGTACTTAAATCTAAATGCAAGCAGCTCAAACTGACAAATGCTGATAAGGATGGTCCTGATGGTGATTAAAATGGAAGTAAGAAGGAGTTAGTTTTGAAGAAACAAGGTGGAGATCTGATTGTTATTAGTGGTACATCTAAAACCACTAGTCAATCTAGACAAGGTGCATAAAGAAGGAGATCTGGAAGGCAGGACTCAAAGACTATGCAAAGTAAGGAGCTGACTGTGACTAAATCTCAACAAACTCTGAAAGTCATAAATGCTGATGATAACCAAGACATTCTGGAGAGAGAAGTTGGTGCTGAAGCAAGTCAGTATCTACAAACACTGAAAGTGAAAGGGAAGAAAACAACTATGTTCTACAAGGATCCAAAGATTCAAGTTTTCGATTCTGAGGTGATAGAAGAATATTTGAGAGAAAATCTTGGAATTGATATGGAACAGTTTAAGCTTATGGAGGAAGATTTCAAATCTTTGAGATCAGCAAATACAGATGCTATCTCACCTTATGAAGATATTCCTAATAGCAGACCTACAAAAGGAGTAGTGATTAAGGAGGTCAGTCAAAATGAGGTTGAAAGACCTCTAAGGTCTTAAGCAATTTTAAATGCTGACAGGAGAGAGAGAAGATTGGTGAGAAATCTAAGCCAAAGCCTAAAGCAAAATCTAAGAAAAAATCAGCATCTGAAGTTTCAAAATCATCCGACAAAAAAAAAGTTTCAAAATCTCAAATACTGATAGATCCAATCTATTCAGTAGTTATAGCTTAAGATGGTGCTGATGAAGAGAAGATTCAAGAAGAAGAAGCCAACCAGTTCCACAAGAAAAGAAAAATGATTCATGGAGCTGATTGGGCTGAAAAATTACAACCGATACCAACCTTTGACAATGCTCAAGTTGATGAAAAAATAATTGTTGAAGCCCAACTAGTCACAACCACTGATACTACTAAAGTTGTTGATAGTTTAACTCAAATACAAGTTGATTTTACAAATCCTGATTCAGAAAATGTAAACTTTGATATGCCAAAATTAACGTTAGAAAAAAGAAGAAATTACTACGGGGAAGCAAAAATCCTACACCAATAAGAGATTCTTCTGAGACTATAAACAAGATCTATAGTGGAAACTCCCAGTCTAGAAGCGCTGGTAGAAAAAATGGCTTGGGATATTCAAAAGCTGATAACTATGTTGCTGATGCTTTAATTTTAATGGAACCTGAAAATCTGACAGTAATTGGGAATAATACGAAGCTTGAAGATTTGCAGAAAATTGTGTCACTACAGATTGTGAATGATAGAATTGGTGAAAAACTTATTTATTTTCTGGAATCTGGAAGAAGGTTGAGACTTACTCAAGAGCAGTTGAAGAATAAACCATGGAATGAGTTGGAATTTATCACTACTTTACTTAAAGTAACCAACTCTACTACTGCTAGATGGTCAGAATTTTTAAAAAACCCGGTATACATGAAGCCGAAAGGAATGACATATAAGTCAAGTTATATTCCAAAGTTTATTGATAAATATGGTTATACTGTTGAGATGCCTATTGAAGGAGCCAAGTTGGTTAAGTCTTTAGGAAGAGAAGTTCTTACTTTCAATCCTGATAGAAAAGAAGTTGGATTCTTGGAACTGGATGACTTGTCACTTGGAAGATCTAAGTTACATGATCTCAGAGCTGCTATTTATTAGAATGATGAATCTACTGAGGAGCTCAAGGATATCAAAAAGAGAATAGAAATGTATGTAAATGTTATTGAAGATATTTTACTCAAGAAATTCCTTGATGAAGCTACTGATTGTGCCAGAGTTCAAGATTAAAGTTAAAGTCTGAAGACACTGATTGTGTATACTATTTGTTTGTACTTCTGCATTTAGATAGTTTTGATATCATCGATTTAGAACTTGTACATAATTACATAATGCACACGTTGGGGAGATTGTTAGAAGAAATTGATGATATCAGCATATAAACTATCATAGTTTATTTATCCGTATTTGATTTTAGTATTTAGCAAAGGTAACGTCATCAGCAATTGTCATCATCATTTGTTGATCAGTATTTGACATCAACATCTGGTCACTTCAGCTGAAAGTCAGGAGATATCAAGAAGGAAAGGATTTGCAGAATACATATCAGTATAGGACTTTACTTCTTGTAGCAATCAATACATGAACATGTTTTAGGATTTCTTATTGTAATAGCATAGGATTCTTGTTAGAAATATGTTGTGTACTTGATGATATGTTGAACAAAATACTTAGTAGATTTAATTCAGTGAAATTGTAGCCTTCAACAGATGATCACTTTAACATTCGTTGAAAGGGTAGCTTATGTTACAATAAGATTAGTAGCACATTCGTGCATATTGTAATGCCTTAAAGAACTAGATGTTGTAGAATATTTTAAGTCATGTTGACTACTAGATTGATATTCAAGATAGGTCGACTAATTGTAAGTATTAGATGCCTTGTAATCTTGTATAAGTGAAATGGAGTTAACTGCTATGAAGATAGTCTGAACGGATATTTTACAAGCCTTCAATGGATAATCAACAAAAGTCTCAACAGATGTTAAACCAGACCCTCAACGAATGTTCAACGGATGAACAAATTCAAAAGAGCAGTTGACAATGACTTGACAGTCACATGCGTTGATTGTATGCAAATGGAATATGACAGCTTATTTACAGGTTTTAGAGAACAAAGAAGCATTTCCCTGTTTGACTGAAGATATTCAAAGATGCTGGATGGAGAAATGAAGCAGCATGAAATTAGACTGGAGACATTATTTCTTATATGTTTGTCTTTTTATCATGTAACTTGGTGATATATAAACCAAGTGTAGCAAGTTGAAATCTATAAAAATTTTAGTAAGCAATTACCAGATAAATAGATAAAGCTACATCTGTAAATAATTTCTCTGTTCTTTGTAAGCTCAACTTATAAGCAGCTGTGTGTAAACATTGTATCACAGAGTTCTCATATTAATATATATCTCTGGTGGATAAGTTCAATCCACCAGAAAGTTTTTAAATACTTGTATTTGATTACTTTGTGTTTTGATTTCATCAATAATTTCATTCCGTACCATAGAAAAATCAAACACAGTTATATATTCATAGTAGAAATGTTCTTAAAATTGAAAAGTAGCCAGAATTGCATTCAACACCCCTTTTGTAATTCTTTGTTAGATTGTTAGGGAATAAAAATTGGTATCAAAGAAAGCTCTTGAAGTACAAAGTGTTTAAAGATCACAACAACTAACAAGATGAACAGAAAATATCTGTAGTGAAGATTTCATTTCTGGACAAAGACAACTATCACCATTGGAAGGTGAAGATGCACCCGCATCTCCTCTTTCAGGATGAAGGGTATGTGGACTGCATTGGGATAGGTCCACATGTCCCTATGAGAGATGCTACCGGAAATGAGCCATCCATCCCAAAGCCTAGAGCCAATGGTCTGATCCAGATATTGAACAAGTTCATAAGGATAAGAAGGCCATGAACATTTTGTTTAATGGTGTTGATCGTGACATATTTGACAACATCATAAACTGCAAAACTGCTAAAGAGGTCTGGGATACTATTCAAGTTATATGTGATGGAACTGAGCAGGTAAGGGAAAATAAAATACAACTCTTGATTCAACAATATGAGCATTTTCATAGGTAACTGAATTATTTTAATTCAAAAAATCATTTTATTTTATTATTTTAAAAAATCAATTTTGATTTAATTATTTATAATTTATTTTAGTTAATTATTTATGAATTTAATTGATTGATTAATTTATTTAATTAATTAATTTTATTTATAAATAGTTAAATAAAATATATTATTTATAATTAAGCCAAATAATTCCTAAAAATTATTTCGAGCTTTTAAAATATTTATAGAGTATTGAATATTCAATTAATACTATTATTAATTGAATTATTCGTATTTTATTCGTAGAAAATAAACCGTTCATCCGTTTAATACGAAACAAACGCGTCTAGACTCAGAAACATATTCCGCTTTCATTTAAAATGCTTTTGAGACCCAAATTCTTTTGTTTCGAAAGGTCGCTTGTTTCACGAGTCATTCGAGTCGATAATGATCGATAAATCATATTTTTGACTCGATTTCAGTTTTAAACGTACCGAGTCGAACCTTTTGACGAACCGAGGCATGTGTGATATGAATTATGTGATACATGAGTTATGTGCTTATGTGCTATGTGAATTAAGTGCGTACGTATGTCAAGAGTCTTGTGTTTGACTGTTTCCTTTATGTGTGGACTATCGTATGGGTAGACGATAAGATTTTGACGCTTAGTACTTCGAGTAATCATCGTTTAGACGATTAAAGTTGTATCTTTTAATTATAGATGCGGATCATTTGAGTTGATCAAGACCAGACATTGAAAGGAATGAAATGGAATGGTATTGGATATCTGGCTTCTAGCAATCGCATGAGCATCATATCAGTGAATTGTTAGAATAAAAGATGGTGATGTCTTGATAAAGCCAAACTGAGATAATTGCATTGTTTCGAGTGTGACTAACTTCTAAAAACCAAAGGCAAGTTTTCTATACTATTCTAATTCCAAAATAGTTCAATATTTTACATATCCAACTTTCTTATGATATGCAAGTATTGCTATTCTATTCTCAGTTCAGAATAGATAAATGTTTTACATATCGCTGAGTTAAATGTTTATTATGCAAGTACCCTTCTGCTATTCTAAGTTTAGAATAGTTAAGTGTTTTTACTTATCCAAATACTGGATTTATAAAAAATTTATACCTTGAGAAAAATGGTTTTGTTGCGAGTATTCCTACCCAAGTGAATGGGAGGAATAAAATTTATAAGGGTGTCGATATTTATGACCCCTTTCAATAAAATAATTTAAGATTGGATGAATGCGTAAGTGACCGGGGCGGACGGTCCAGCGGAGGGCCATGTATTATATGAAATATTTATAATACAAACTATGCCACATGCAGATATATTGCCTTTTTATTTGAGTACACGTGCTTTGGGACATGTTTCCACGAATCATGATCCAGTGCTATCACACGGGTTGATTAACATGTGATAGTACGTCCGTCGGAGAAAGATTCCAATCTAAATTTATATTGCTTTTGATAATCATATCCTGAGTGATTTATCAAGTGTTTCTATTTTGGATAAAAAGATGAAATGCAGTTTTGATTCAGTTCCTGATTTATGTTGATACTTAATTTTTTGTTAAATATCAAAAGTGGTATTAATAGAGATGATTGATGTTGACTTCAGTATGGGATGTTGTGAACATCATAGTTCGTATTGATATCTAATTTGATATGACATAAAAATGAGTATTGATATCAAGAGTTCGATTCTGAATAAAGTTTATGATTCAATTCATAATCATTGTTCATGTTATTGTTGTTTACGATATTTCTGTAAACGCTGTTTTACGAGTTTTATTCTTATCAAGATTCAAAGTATCGCTGAAGCATTTCGCTCGAAAATATCAAAAGGGTTTTGAATATAGTGAGAAACAATTATCCGATTCTTTAATAATTTTTTTTATTCATCAATTATGATTTTAAATGTTTTCCTCTAATGCAGATGTCGGTTTTATATCAAAACGACCATATATATGCTATAATGAACTTGCTGAGCATTTCTTTCGCTCATACTTTCCTATTTTTAATTTTAACCTCCGGCGAGGACTAGCTTGCGTTGTTTAGCTGCATAATTCAAGAAAGCAAGGAAGAAGCTTTTGGAATATGGTTGGTCCAGGGTTTGCGACACTAGATTAAGTTCTATTGTATAAAGTTGTGTATATATATATATGTATTAGTTATGTTATTAAATCATTGGTCTAGTATACTTCTTTACGAAGTTATACTAACGGGTTAAGTTTGAGTTGAGAATTTGTGAAAAGAGTTTTAAAAGAAAATGAAAAATTATTTATGGAATTTGGAATTCTTGTTTCTAGAATTGTAATCTTAAAAGATCTTGGATTAGTTTGGGGTCATAGATGTTAAATATTCAGTTGTTGGCATTTATTTATAAATTAACATGTTAATTTGGATTGATGTTTCATCGTGACGACCAAATCCCTTGACCCCGGATTTGGGGGCGTTACAGGTTGGTATTAGAGCTGCGGTTATAGTAAACTAGAAATGAGAGTGTGTAGGACCGTGTATAGTTATGTAAGGAACTTAGCTCATATCGAGTTCATGTTGGACTATTGTATATAGTACCAACGAGTAAGCTAAGATAGGCGCATTAGTTGGTGATGGTTGTGTTGAGCTGGACAAAACTCTTGGCAGTTGCAAACTTCTATTGTCGAATCTTCCGAGGCTACCACAATTCAACGATGATGAAGATTATCGATATCCTTTTAAAATGAAGAAGTGTCTAGAATCGGATGACGAGTCAACAAAAGAGTTCAAATAGAAGATAAGTATTAAGACTTTGGCAATACGTTCTCTTTCTATAACTTCTTTTAACATCTCTCAAAAAGAGGTATCTGTTAGAGGATATATTCCCTAACACCTGTTTTCAAACACGTAATGTGCTAGAGACTGTCATGAATCCTATTTCCTGGTTTTGATAGCTCTGCCAAGGTATGATAATTTAACTTCCACTTTTCTTATATGGTGGATATTTTATTGGTGATGTGACACCACTTGCTCATTTTGTGCCAAAATTTTGTTTTTTGGATTTCATTTTCTCTATAAATATCAGCTTTGAAACCTTTTCAGTTTTGATCCGAGAATTGCCCTAACAAGTCATTCATTAGAAATCCTTTATTATTCATTTGATTTTTGAATTCATTTCATATTCTTTTATTCTGACTGAGATGAACTCCCCTAACTATAAGGGACACACGGTATACCTGTCTGTGTGATAGGAGTTGGATGGGACGCCATCATTTGTGTGTGTTGTGACTACAAGAAGGTTAGCAACCTTTAGTAGTGTCTTAATTTGGGCACGCAATACTAAGTTCATTTGATCATATTGATCTCTTAGTTATTCTGTAACGCCCCCAAATCCGGGGTCAGGAATCTGGGTCGTCACACCATCCTTCACTCATGTGTAACCTGTATTAATTCAACAATCCAACAAACCCCAATCTCACGCACACACGCACACGTTATAGCCTTAGAAATGATGTACAAAATGTAATCTTCTTTTATTACACTCAAATGTACTTTACAGGATCTTAAACAATTATTTGTAACCTCTACTTGAAGTTATAATAATTACTACTAACATTTTATACCTATCTGGATACTCTGGTCCACCTGAGACAAAGCTGTAAGGGATTCTCCCCACGATTTCAAGTGACTAAGTCCCACGCCGGCATACTGGTAATCTGTTGTGTTGTGACATTTAAAAAGAAAGCAAGAGTGAGCAATAATGCTCAGCCATAATAATCAACAGTATGAAAAGACTGTTAAAGAAATTAACAGATAAATAATAAATTATCAGATAAATAATTAGTAATTAAATATTAATCGTTAAATAATTAAACCTCGAATGATTATACTTCAAAAGAATATTTGAAATAATATTCCTCAACTAATTTATGTTTACATAATTTAAAGTAATCTTTAATATTTAATCAGGTTTGAAATAAATAATCATTGGAGAATACTTCTCCTATAATAAATGAATAGTTAAATAATACTCATTATTCGAACACTAAAATATAGTTGAGGGGATACGATCTTTGGAAATCGTTTTAATAAAAGTTTGAAGTTGTTGTGAATATGTTGTGTACTTGATGATCACATAAACAAAACATCTAAGTAGATTTTACTTAGTGAAATAATGTAGCACTCGACGGATAAGAATTATAGTCCCGACGGATAACTCATTATAGTCCCGATGGATGATTAACTTATTATCCATCGAGTGAGTAGCTTATGTAACAATAAGTTTGTAGCACAGTGATGTATGCACCTTTGTATAGAATCTATAGTAGCATATAAGTCATGTTGACTTTAACTAGATATGCAGAATAGGTTGATTAATTGTACATAAGTAATGTCTTGTAATTCTGTATAAGTGAAATGAAGTCAAGTGCCAAAATAGCTACCGACGGATGATTAACAAAGCCTTCGACGGATGATCAAATGACTATCAACGGATGTTTAACATAGCAGTCGACGGATGATCAATTAAGTCATCGACGGATGATCTGAAAGTCGACAGATGATCATATCAAGAATTCAAACATCAGTTGAACAGTGAAAGCTGACACACAGCCGTCGAGTTGTATACAAACACATTGTGGAAGCCCATTAACTGGGTAATAGAGGATGAAAAGCAGCAAAGATTAAGACTGTTAGATTTTATATTTGTTCAGTCTTTTTTTTTTGACTTTGTAATCTTGGTATTATATAAACCAAGAGAGTAGCAAATAGAAAAATAACTGAGATAACTGAGAGAAACACAAAAACAGAGAAATCTTTGTAAGAAGAACCTTTAGCATTTCCTGTAAACTCAGTAATTCATTTGTAAGCAGCTGTGAGCATTCTTGCACACAGAGTCCTCTCGATATATTATATATATCTCTGGTGGAATTGTTTAAATCCACCAGAAAGTTTTTAAAGACTCTTGTTTTTAATTACTTATGTTTTGATTCATTATATTTCTATTCCGCATTGTGCCAATCAAAACATTATATCTATATTCGAGTTGAACATTTTTATTTCAAGAAAAAGGTTCAAGAATTCCATTCAACCCCCCTTCTGTAATTCTTGCTATATTGCTAAGGGACTAACAATTGGTATCAGAGCAAGCTCTTAATCTACAAAGAGTTAAAGATCAAAACAATTCAGCAAGATGAATAAGAAAGATGTTGGAGTCAAGATTCCTTTTCGTGATAAAGATAATTACCATCATTGGAAGGTAAAGATGCATCTTCATATGCTTTCTCAAGATGAGGCCTATGTGGACTGCATAGAAAGAGGCCCTCATGTTCCAATGAGAGCTGCTACAGGAAACGAGCCATCTGTTCCAAAACGAAGGCATGAATGGTCTGATCCTGACATTGAACAAGTCAGGAAAGATAAAAAGGCCATGAACATTCTATTCAATGGTGTTGATGCAGACATGTTTGATAACATCATCAACTGCAAAACTGCCAAGGAAGTTTGGGACACAATACAGATAATTTGTGATGGCACCGAGCAAGTTAGAGAAAATAAAATGCAGCTCCTGATTCAGCAATATGAGCATTTTCACAATGAAGAAAGTGAGTCACTCACAGACATTTTTAGTAGATTCCAAAAACTACTAAATGCTCTTAAGTTGCATGGAAGAGTCTATCAGACTAAAGACTCCAATCTGAAATTTCTCAGATCTCTTCCAAAGGAATGGAAACCAATGACAGTCTCATTGAGAAACTCACAAGATTATAAGGAGTTTAGTTTGGAGAGACTGTATGGCATTCTGAAGACCTATGAGCTTGAGATAGAGCAGGATGAAAGAATGGAGAGAGGAAAGAAGAAAGAAGGATCCATTGCACTAGTTGCTAATCTGGAAAAGGAGAAGGAAGTGAAGATGGAAGCTGTAGAATCAACTTCAAAGGTCTGTGAGAATAAGGGTAAGGGGCTAGCTGCAGAAAGTGAAGAATCATTGAGCCAAGATGATATGGAGGACATTGATGAGCACCTAGCATTTCTTTCAAGGAGATTTGCCAAGCTCAAGTTCAAAAAGAACTTTGGAGCAGCCAAGCCAAATAGAAACATGGTGGATAAGTCAAAATTCAAATGTTTCAAATGTGGCTTGGCAGGGCATTTTGCAAATGAGTGTAGAAAGTCAGATTCCAGTAAGAAAAGGTTTGAGTCTGTAGATTACAAGCAAAAATAGTTTGATTTACTCAAACAAAAGGAAAGGGCTTTTTATTACACAAGAGAATGACTGGGCAGCTGATGGTTTGGATGAAGATGAATATGTCAGCTATGTCAATCTAGCCCTTATGGCCAAGTCTGATGAAACAGAGACAAGTTCCTCAAGCAATCAGGTAATCACTACAAACCTTGCACATTTATCTAAAGCTGAGTGTAATGATGCATTAAATAACATGTCTACAGAATTGTATCATTTGCGTGTTACACTTAAGTCTCTCACTAAAGAAAATGCTAAAATCAAAGAAAATAACTTGTTTTTAAGTGAGAGGAATAATGTGCTTGAGTCTCAATATGTTGAGTTTGAGAAATTAAAAATTGAGTGTAAGATTGCCAAGGAGGAATTAACTGAGTCCTTGAAAAAGGAAGAAATTTTGAAGAAGCAGCTCGATCGTGAACAAGAGGTGATTAAAGCATGGAAAACATCCAGAGATGTTCATGCTCAAATCACCAAGGTTCAAGGAATTGAGTCTTTTTATGATGAAGCCTGGAAAAAGAATAAGGAGAAACTAGAACCTATTTTGGTAGATGGGTTGCTGACAGATGTAGACTCGACGAATGATGAGGACTATCCTTCGGATAACAAAAAATGTTATATGTCGAATGATAAAAATCCTCATCCGTCGGCTGTAAGCAAACCCATTAGCAAAGCCAAATTAATCAAGCTAAATGAAAAGTATGGGTCTGTTTCCAAGAACTTTGTTTCAGGAGAGTCAAGTCAAGCTAAGAAAGGGAAAAAGGCTAATGTTGGTCACATGACTGTCAAACAGTTAAGTGACAGACTTGAGAAGATAGAGGTAAAAACAGAGACTAAAAAGAAAAACAATAGGAATGGTAAAGTAGGGATTAACAAACACAATAACTACACACCTGATAAATATGCCCTAGAAAAATCTGTGTCAAGTGTGGTAGTGTAAATCATTTGTCTGTTAATTGCAAATCTGCCATGCCTACTCCCATGTCTGTTCAGCCTCAATTTCCTAACATGAATGCCATGCCTCCCATGCCTGTTAATGCTATGCCTACACAGAATATGAATGCACAGTTTGCTAATATGCCATTTGCACCTAATCCATACTATGCTGCATACAATATGCCTCAAATACCATTTAGCATGCCTTACTGGAATAACATGTTTACACCAAGCATGCCATTTCCTGTTAGCCATAACATGCATGATAATTCTGTTGCATTTAGTGGTTTCAAAGGTACAACCCAATTGACTAAGGAAGAATCTGAAATTCCTAAGTCAAATGAGATAAGACCTAAGAAACAGAAGAAGAAAGCTAACAAGGCAGGACCCAAGGAAACTTGGGTACCAAAATCAACTTGATTTAATTTTGATGTGTGCAGGGAAATATAAAGAATCTTTGGTACTTGGATAGTGGCTGTTCAAGACACATGACTGGTGATTCTACCCTGCTCACAGAGTTTAAGGAGAGAGCTGGCCCAAGTATTACTTTTGGAGATGACAGCAAAGGTTATACTGTTGGATATGGTTTGATTTCAAAGGACAATGTCATTATTGAAGAGTTTGCCTTAGTGGATGGTCTCAAACACAATCTGTTGAGTATCAGCCAGCTTTGTGACAAAGGCAACTCAGTAACCTTCAACAAAGAAGCCTGTGTTGTGACTAATAATCAAAACAACAAAGTGGTTCTCACTGGTGTGAGAAGAGGAAATGTGTACCTAGCTGACTTCAACTCAACTAAAGCAGAATCTGTAACTTGTCTTCTCAGTAAAGCAATTCAAGATGAAAGTTGGCTATGGCACAAGAAGCTATCCCATTTAAACTTCAAGACCATGAATGAGCTGGTAAAGAAAGAACTAGTAAGAGGCATTCCTCTAGTGGAGTTTACAAAGGATGGACTGTGTGATGCCTGCCAAAAAGGAAAGCAGATCAAAGCATCATTCAGGAAGAAACTTGATTCAGCAATTGAAGAGCCTCTGCAACTGCTTCACATGGATCTGTTTGGACCAGTCAATGTATTGTCTATTTCAAAGAAAAGATTTTGCCTAGTAATTGTAGATGATTTTTCAAAGTTCTCTTGGACATATTTCCTAAATACTAAAGATGAGGCTAGTGAAATCATCATCAATCACATAAGGCAAGTTAACAATCATCCTGATTTCAAAGTTAGAAGAATCAGGAGTGATAATGGAACTGAGTTCAAGAACTATGTCATGAGAGCATTTTGTGAGGAAAATGGGATCTTGCATGAGTTTTCAGCAGCAAGGACTCCACAACAGAATGGAGTAGTGGAAAGAAAGAACAAATCTCTTATTGAAGCTGCAAGGACAATGCTTGAAGAATCAAAATTACCAACATATTTCTGGGCTGAAGCTGTAAACACTGCATGCTACACTCAGAACATCTCTCTGATTAATCAAGCAAGATGCATGACTCCTTATTAATTGTTCAAGAACAAGAAGCCAACTCTAAACTTTCTTCATGTCTTTGGCTGTAAATGCTATATTCTGAGAAATCAAACTGATCAAAATGGGAAGTTTGATGCTAAAGCAGATGAAGGAATTTTTGTTGGATATGCTGTTGGTAAAGCATATAGAGTCTACAATCTAAGAACCAACATTGTTGTGGAATCTATACATGTTGTGTTTGATGATAAAAAGATTGAAGGACTGAGAGATGGAGATTACCATGAGAGCCTCAAATTCGACAATGTTGAGATGGTCAGTGATGAAAGTGATGATGAAAGTGATCAAGAAACAGTGTATAAGGATAATGCAGACAAATCTACCACCAATGAAGAACAAAACTCAAAATCCGTCGAGTTGCAAAATGCTTCATCCGACGGAAGGCAATCTGTGTTATCCGTCGGTAGACAACCTGCCTCATCCGTGGGTACTGAAAATTCACCATCCGTCGGGTTATCAAAAGGAGCAGGAAGTCAAGGCAGATCACCCATAGAAAGTACCCCTTTCTCAAATCAAAGATCCACAAACTCAGGGGGAGTTTCTAGCAATCATAACTCAATCACACATCAAGACAACATTGAGGTCTCTTCATCTAGAGCTAATCTACCTCAACCAAGGAAATGGACAAAAGATCACCCCTTTGAACTGATTATTGGTGATGTTTCTTCTAAAGTTCAAACCAGAAGAGCAACTCAAGAAGAATGTCTATACAACAGTTTTCTGTCAAAGGAAGAACCAAAGAAGGTAGAAGAAGCCCTGTTAGATCCTGATTGGATTTTAGCTATGCAGGAGGAGCTAAACCAATCTGAAAGGAATAAAGTATGGAAGCTGGTACCCAAGCCTAAAGAAAAGAATCCAATAGACACCAAATGTGTATTCAGAAACAAGATGGATGAAAATGGCATAGTAGTAAGGAACAAAGCCAGATTGGTTGCTAAAGGCTATTGCCAGCAAGAAGGAATAGATTTTGATGAAACATTTGCTCCTGTTGCAAGACTTGAAGCCATCAGAATCTTCTTAGCCTATGCAGCCCATGCCAATTTCAAGGTCGATCAAATGGATGTCAAAAGTGCCTTTCTGAATGGAGATTTGGAGGAAGAAGTGTATGTTAGTCAACCTCCTGGCTTTGAAGATCTAAATTTTCCAGAGTATGTCTATTATATACTGAAAGCACTTTATGGACTGAAGCAAGCACCTAGAGCCTGGTATGACACTTTATCAAAAATCCTTTTGGAAAATCACTTCACAAGAGGTACTGTAGATAAAAATTTATTTTTCAGAAATGTTAATGGCTCTAGCATACTTGTTCAAATTTATGTAGATGATATTATTTTTGGCTCTACAGATGAGAAACTTTGTAAAAAGTTTGCCAAACTGATGCAAAGTAAGTATGAAATGAGTATGATGGGAGAACTAACTTACTTTCTTGGTTTACAAGTTAAGCAAGTTAGTGATGGAATATTCAATAGTCAAACTAAATATATTTTTGATCTTTTAAAGAAGTTTGATCTAATGGATTGCACATCTGCAAAAACTCCCATGGCCACTGCAACTAAGCTTGAACTAAACACTACTGAAAAGTCTGTGGATATTTCAAGCTATAGAGGCATGGTTGGCTCACTTCTGTACTTAACAGCTAGTAGGCCAGATACAATGTTTGCTACATGTTTATGTGCTAGATTTCAGGCTGATCCTAGAGAGTCTCACTTGATAGCTATTAAGAGAATTTTCAGATATCTCAAGGGAACACCAAAACTTGGCATTTTGTATCCTAGAGATTCTGGTTTTGATCTAACTGGTTATTCAGATGCAGACTATGCAGGTTGCAGAATTGACAGAAAAAGCACAACATGAACTTGTCAATTTCTAGGAAACAAGCTTGTGTCCTGGTTCAGTAAAAAGCAAAATTCAGTTTCTACCTCTACAGCTGAAGCTGAATATATTGCTGCTGGCAGTTGCTGTGCACATATTTTATGGATGAAAAATCAATTGCTAGACTATGGTTTGCAAGTTGAGAGGATTCCTATTTTCTGTGATAACACAAGTTCAATTGCCATCAGTGAGAATCCAGTGCAACATTCAAGGACAAAGCACATAGACATCAAGTACCATTTCATAAGGGAACATGTAATGAATGGTACTGTAGAGTTACATTTTGTTCCAAGTGAGAAGCAACTTGCAGATATATTTACCAAGCCACTGGATGAATCTACCTTTTCTAGGTTGGTAAGTGAGTTAGGTATGCTTAATTACTCTTGAATCTATTTGAGTTATTTTGCAAGTTGAAATGTAGCCAGAAATTTAACTGATTTTTTTTAGTCATGGATGAAATTTTGTCTAAGTCAAAATTTGCATCTCGACGGATGACCATTATCCATCGAGTTAAGTCATCCGTCGATATACAATATGCAAATAAAAGTCAATTACTTTTCTGGAATCTTTTAAAACTCGACGGATAACAGTTTATCCTCATCCGTCGAATTGTCTAAATCTTAACCGTTAATTCCCTGAACATTATCCATCGAGTATACTTACAGTTTGTAAGTATTACACGACGGATAATGGGTGGAATTTTTACAGTTTATTTTTAAACGGCTATTTTAGGCAATTTCTATTGGGTAATTTACTTTTCTTTATTATTTTCATCCGTTATTTTTGAGGGAGTATAAAAGCTTATTTCATTCCAATTATTTTCTTTTATCATTCTCAAATTCAACTGCTTTTATTTTATTCTCTCTCAAGTAAATATCCTCTTTCTCTTCAAGCTTTCATTCTCTAACAATGGCACCTGTAGTAAAGATCATGTCTCAGACTGGGTTCATTTATGAGAAGAAAAACTTCACTGCTTTGGTCAATAAAGGTATTCAGCAATCAGAAGACTATAAAAAGATGATGGACTTCGTGAAGAACTGCAAGTTAAGTTATGCCATGCTTGAATCACCCACAGTTTACTGTGAAGTTATTGAAGAGATGTGGACCACTGCAAACTACAACTCTACTGACAAAACCATCACTCTAACTATCAAAGGTAATGAGTTCTGTATCAATAGTGATGTGATAAAAGCATGTTTCAAAATTCCTGATGATAATGTAACTTCACCACACACCGACACTGATATTATCAATATGCTTAATTTTATGCATTATGCACTTCCTACTAATAAGCTAAGTGAGATTAGAAGATTAGGTCTTAGGAAGGAATGGAGTTTCATGTGTGATGTTGTGACTAAAGTTTTCTCTGGAAAAGTCAGTAATTTTGATTCCGTGAACATTTCCATGCTTAACATGCTATACATGCTATTTACAGATAAATTTTACAATTTCAGTGACCTTGTCTTGTATGAGTTAGGTTTTAAACTAGGTGAGTTAGCCAAAAGGGGAAAGAATGTATATTATGCTAGATTTTTCATGATATTGGCTAACCATCTTTGTCAAGAGATTGTACTTGAGAACCCAAACAACAAATTAGCTTGTTGGGTTCAAGAGAGAAGAATCATTGCAGATTTAAACAAAGTCAACCATCATAGGGATGTGCCAATATTCTACTTTCCTGTAATGCAGACACCTCAGGTAAGTGAGGTAAGTTCATCCATACCCTCAACTATTCCAATCTCCTCAATTTCTTTGAGTTCAGGAGTAGCTATGACAACTATGACAATGACCAAACAGTTGCCTACCAAAGCTGCCAAATCAACTAGAATTTCTAAATCCAAGTCAAAGAAAACCCCCTCTGGTATCTCTCAAAAGGTACCAGTTGAAAAATCTACCAAAGCCAAAGAGGGGAGTGTGAAGGAGGGTCAGTTAGATGAGGGAAGGGGTGAACATCAAAGAAACCCCAAGGATAAGGTTGGAGAGTTGAGTGAATCCCAGCCTAGCCACACTGCAGTTTCCCAACAAACTGCAGTGCTTAAAAAAGACAGAAGCTCACTTCTAGCTGCATCCTCCCAAAAGGATGTGGCTATTGAACAAAGCTCTCAGCCAAGAGCACAGACCAAAAGGGTTAGGGACACAAGCTCACCCCAAAATTACACAAGAAAGAAGAAAGCCAAAACAACTGGGGATGCACAGGGCACACACATAGTGCAAACTGGTGCTAAAGACACAGTCCCTGCACTTTCTCAAATTCAGATTGATGTGGCTCCAATAAATGTGGAGTCACAACCAAAATCTCTTATAATAGAAGCCACTGAAACACCATACTCACCAACTAACTCACTGGAAATGGATATGATAAACACTTCAATTCCTGATTCCCCTTCTTTAACTCTGTTGGGGAAGCCAAAATCTAGTGCAAGTGAGCATCATCTTTTAGATGATTTGTTGGCTCACTTGCCAATTCTTTCAGATACTATTGTGACATCTGTGCCTCAAATAACTTCAATCAACACAGAGACAACAATAGTCTCTCTTCCCACCTCATTCATTTCTACTCTCTCGATGGATATTGCTCATCCATCGAGTAGTGATTGTATCCCGACGGATAAGCTTAACAGCAGTTATCCGTCGGATAGCTTTACCACTCACCCGACGGATATCACTTATCCGTCGAGTGTCTCTGCACAACTTCAAATTTCAATTATTTCAAGTGCAGAAGATTTAGTGGTAATACAGTCACTCTTAGGACTGAGAGAGGAGAGTGCATTGAGTGAGAGGCTGGGTTGCTCCCAGGCAAAAGGAGAGGAAAAGAGTGAATCTCAGTAATCCATTTCTTCAGGATTGGCAAAAGTGAGTGAGAGGAGTCCCACCTTAGTAGGTGAAGGTGAGGGTGTGAGGGTGGGGAGCCAGGGTGAGACCCTGATGCAACAAAAGAGAGAATATGAGAGAAAGGCAGGTACAGGAGAAATAAGGGTGAATCCAACCATTGCTAATGAGTTAATGACTGTGGATGATGCTGAAAAGGAAAGACAATTTCAGCAACATTACAAAGCTGAAATTGATAACATTTCCTTGGATGCTGACACTTTTACTCATCCTGTGTCATCCTATCAATTATTGGCTGCTCAGGTCAATGTGGAGGCAGAGCAGACTTTGAATTTAGTGCACACCACAGAATCTCTTCAAAGAGATAAAGCTGCTGTTAACAGAATGCCTTCTCAAGCTGGAGAGCCATCTGAAGAATTTATAGTAAATTCTAATGATGATGACTCTGGTTCTTTGGATGGAAGCATGAACTTAGGGGGAGCTGAAGGCCCAAGTTCTGCTTTAAGTTTACCTGAATGGGCATGGGCAAAGGAATCTACACCAGGACAATTTGAGGTGTCTTTGGTCAAACAAGTAATGGCTATTCAACAGGCCCTTCAGGAAACTTCAGATGCTGGTACCAAGGCTGTTCTTCAAGCTCACCTAGACTTTCTACATCTAATGAAGATCCAGCACTTAAGACAGAATCTCAGTGTGGATGAATTGAAAAGATATATAGCTGACTTGAAGACCTATAACTCTGAGAAGCTGGATTCAGTAATGCCATATGGTACCATGCAAGATCTACTACTAAGATTGAGGAGAGAATCAGACTCTGAAAAGAAGCTAGCCAAGCTGGAAAATAGAGTTCAAGTTATTGAAGATTCAGTGGCTATTCTTCTTCAAAATCAACAGACTCAGACAAATCTTCTCATGTAACTGGCTAAAGCCCAATGCCTAACTCCTCAACTTGATAATAACAAAAAGGGGGAGATAGAATCAAGAAAGGGGGAGAAAGGACCAACAAAGGGGGAGAAACTTGAAGTACAAATCAGCAAAGTAATTGTACCTTCAATTACTATCTCCAAGCCACCAGTTGCAGATGGTATAGATCTAATTGAAGCATCAACAACAAATTTGAAAGTTGCTGAAAAAGAAAAGTTGAGTTTAATCAACTGGGAAAAGATTGATGAGGAAATTCAGAGAAAGTTTAAACTAGTCAAGGAGTCAGTTAAGTCAGCCATCCATCACTCTCATATCAAGCCCATCAGTGTGAATGAGATGAGCATGAACTATCTGGAGAAAGGACAATCTTCCTGCATCAAATCACAAAAGGCTGAAATAATTCTCAAACCAAGGGTAAATTATCCAAAGTCATCTTTGAAGAATCCCTTGGACACTGTATATGAGACACCCAAGCCTGATGAAAAGAAGCTTCTGTCAAGATCCATTGTCTTCTATAAAGATCCAGCTGATTCAGCCTCAAAAAGGAGAATTGCTAAGATATTCAGAAATGGAAAGGAAATTTGTGTGGTAGCTGGACATCCACAATTTGCTCAAGCAAAGAAAGAAGAGAAAGCAAGATTAAAGAAGAAAAAGAGGCAAGCTGCTCTAGATGCAAAGAAATCTAAACAAAAGAAAGAGCAGATTGTCATCTTGGCCAAGCTACAGGCTGTAAACTCTTCTCAACAAATTCCCTCTCAACCATCTGAAGCTGCTGAATCAAAGAAGAAGATTGAAGAATAGAAGAAATCCCCAAGAAAGAAAGAATTGGCTAGAAGAACAAAAAGGAAATTGGATGTTGTTGACAAGGAATTGGAAGATCAATTTCCTAAGGAATCCACACCAGCTAAAACTCAAGCATCAAAGCCCTCTGTGGTATTTGAAGACATAAGGGTGGTGGACCCCTACATGAACATACATGGAGAGCCTATTATGCCAAAGGATGAGCCAATAGAGTGGGATAAATTACCAATTCCTGACTTCAACTTGTCAATCCTTACCAAGCCAAAAAGGACAAAATCAAGGGCAGTCAAGAAAGTGAAGCTGTCACCTCTCGAATCCAAGTCAGTAGTTAAAGCTCAACCCAAGGTCAACAGGGGAGACTACTTGTACTTGTGTTACATCAAAGAATTCTCAGATCTAAACCTTTATCTGGATGAACTGGATGAAGTAAGGGCAATTGATGCATACAGAAACCTACCTGAAAGGTTGGTGTTCAAGTACAAAGGAGGAAGGGAGATTCAATGGCCTCTTTACAGGATACTTCAAGAAAGCCAAGCTGTGTTGATCAAAGTCTATTAATCCTTCAAGAAAAACTTTGGGTTCAATGTAACTGTAAGAAGACTAGTATTGAAGAGGATTGAAGAGCTGAGGAGTGTTAGAGCTAAATATGCACTCCCAAAGACTCTAATCATCCCATACACAGGGAGAAGAGTGCATCTAAGGCCCTACTGGCTGATGGAATTCATGGATGACAAGGGTGTGAGAAGATTCTTCAGACTAGAAGACCAATTGAGTATCTCTAGCAATGAGACTCTCTTGGAGATGCAAGAAATGCTAGATCTCTCAGAATCTGATGAACTAGAATTCCACAGGCAGCTCCAGAATCAAATTGAAGAAAACAACATAAAGCTTGGAAGAAGATCCAGACCTTTAAGTAACTAGAAAAACCTGCTCAGGCTAGAGGAGCATCTTGAACTGACTGTGAGCCAAACCTTGTACATTTTGTTTAATTGAAGCACTTTTAGTTTTATCTACTTATCTTTAAAGATATATGTTTAGGATGTTTTGTTATCATCAAGCATCTCTTAATTTATGGCTACAATTCCAGTAGACATAAATTGGGGGAGATTGTTGTGAATATGTTGTGTACTTGATGATCACTTAAACAAAACATCTAAGTAGATTTTACTTAGTGAAATAATGTAGCACTCGACGGATAAGAATTATAGTCCCGACGGATAACTCATTATAGTCCCGACAGATGATTAACTTATTATCCATCGAGTGAGTAGCTTATGTAACAATAAGTTTGTAGCACAGTGATGTATGCACCTTTGTATAGAATCTGTAGTAGCATATAAGTCATGTTGACTTTAACTAGATATGCAGAATAGGTTGATTAATTGTACATAAGTAATGTCTTGTAATTCTGTATAAGTGAAATGAAGTCAAGTGCCAAAATAGCTACTGACGGATGATTAACAAAGCCTTCGACGGATGATCAAATGACTATCAACGGATGTTTAACATAGCAGTCGACGGATGAACAATTAAATCATCGACGGATGATCTGAAAGTCGACGGATGATCATATCAAGAATTCAAACATCAGTTGAACAGTGAAAGCTGACACACAGCCGTCGAGTTGTATACAAACACATTGTGGAAGCCCATTAACTGGGTAATAGAGGACGAAAAGCAGCAAAGATTAAGACTGTTAGATTTTATATTTGTTCAGTCTTTTTTTTTGATTTTGTAATCTTGGTATTATATAAACCAAGAGAGTAGCAAATAGAAAAATAACTGAGATAACTGAGAGAAACACAAAAACAGAGAAATCTTTGTAAGAAGAACCTTTAGCATTTCCTGTAAACTCAGTAGTTCATTTGTAAGCAGCTGTGAGCATTCTTGCACACAGAGTCCTCTCGATATATTATATATATCTCTGGTGGAATTGTTTAAATCCACCAGAAAGTTTTTAAAGACTCTTGTTTTTAATTACTTATGTTTTGATTCATTATATTTCTATTCCGCATTGTGCCAATCAAAACATTATATCTATATTCGAGTTGAACATTTTTATTTCAAGAAAAAGGTTCAAGAATTCCATTCAACCCCCCTTCTGTAATTTTTGCTATATTGTTAAGGGACTAACAGAAGTATTTAATATTTCGTAAGTGGACGTTGAGTCCCTTGAAACATAACTACTATGAACTTTAATCATCCTAAAATATCACCGGAAAGATTCCCGGGTTTTTATTTTAAAATCCCGACCGACTTTCGGTCTTATAATTATACGTCACGCCCGTGGCGGAGTTAAACATTCTACGACATATACGTATCGTACAACATCGTTACATTATGCGAAAATTCAATTACTAAGTATCATGGAAAGCATGGTATTTATGCAATGATTGTTGGATTTTTAACGCAGCGGGGGCATGGCAAAACACTTTTACACATACAAAATCCAAATAAAAACATATAAATCGTGAATAAAAAAACGAGGGATCGAATCTAACCTTTTAAAATTAATTCGGAGACAACGATCAGAGATCCTTAGCAGTTGCTCCTCAAGTGTGAAGCACTCCACCGGTATCCACCAAGAAAACGACTTTCAGGAGGAGGAGGAGGTGGAGAGAATTTGGTTTTCTAAAACTTTTGGGTTTCTGGGGTCAGAATAAAATAGGGTCTATAATAGTGTATTTATAGGCAAAATTTTCAGCTGAAATTTTCCCATAAATATTATTATTATTATCCCATTTATTATTCTCATTAATAATTAAAACACCTTTTAATTATTAATCCTTTTTCTAAACACTTTAGAAATAATTCTCTCTCTTGATTTAATTTCCAAAAATTAAATCCTTAATTAATAATATTAAGAACTTTTCTTAATTAATTTATAATCAATTAAATCTCATTTAATCAATTATTAAATTTGCCAATTAATTATTTATTTCACAAATAAATAATTATTTAGCCATTATTAATTAATTCCTCCACCATTAAATCATTCTCTTTTTATGGTGTGACTCTGTAGGTTCAATATTAAGCCGGTAGTAGAAATAAATAATAATAAAACTATTTTATCATTATTTATATAAATTCTCTAATTTATTAAATATGATTAATTAATTAATCACATTTATTCTACATCGTGAGTGATGCTTCTCAACATATCGCGACTATCCGGATAATATGAATTCACTGCTTAGAATACCAAGAACCTGTCAGTGAATAGTTACCGTACAATAAACTCCTTCTACCCTACAATGTCCCGATTAAATACAAGGCATGGATCTCGTGTCAAGCCTATCTAATTTAATCACTTGCTTACCATTTACTATGCGTAGTTCTATGCAAATTAGAAACTCCTTTCTAATTTCATTTACTCTGGCCAGAGATTCCTGAACTAGCATAAGTGGATCAGCCTTGAACATTCACTTCCTTCCTTGGAAGGGGTAGATCCTTTATTGATCATACACTATCTTCGTGTACAAATTCCTATACCCAGAAGAGCCCTAATAATTGTCCCTGGAGACTAAGAACTAAACCAAAGCATAGTTCAGTGTACACAAGATTACTATGATGACCTCAAGTCTAAGGATACTTGTACAACTATCACTAAGCGAACAACTGCTGACACGTGAGTGAACTCCATCAGTTGTTCAGCTGGGCGAGTCATGTTCAGTGAACTTATTCTATAATAAGAACCTACATACTAGCTATAGTGTCACCACACAAATGTCTATGAGAACAGACATCCTTCATAATGAAGCAAGCATAGTATATACTGATCTTTGCGGATTATTAATTACCAGTTAGTAATCCTACGACCAGGAACTATTTAAGTTTAGAGTTATCATCTTTTTAGATCTCACTATTATGATCTCATCATAATCCATAAAAAGCTTTACTCTAAACTATGGTATATCTTATTTAAACACTTAAATAGATAAAGCCCGTAATAAAAACAAAACAAGTCTTTATTAATATCAATGAAATCAAAACAGATTACATAAAGAGTTATTCCTAAATCCTAATACCTGATTGGACTTAGGACATATTTCTTTCAATCTCCCACTTGTACTAAAACCAATCACTCTGGTATCTAATACCCATCTTGACGATCAAAGTGACTTTCATAAAGTAGCTTTGTGAGTGGGTCTGCTATGTTGTTATATGTGTCAACTCTAATTCAATACAATATAAGAAATGTTACCGCGCTCCCACTAACCCTTTTGTAGACGCATGGTTCATCTACGTTTTTGATAAAATCAAACTCTTTGATTATCTCATCAAAATGAATGTTCCATCTTTCGAGAAGCTTGCTTTAAACCACATTAATCGCAAGCAAAAACCGAACTGATTTTAACAGGGCTACATGTAAAAAGTTTCATCAAAGTCAATCCATTGCCTTTGTTTGAATTCTTTTGCCACAAGCCTGGCCTTATAGGTCTCCACCTGGCCATCTGTTATATTCTATCTTTTGTATACCGTATACATAGATTCCATTCTGGATTTCATGGCACTATGCCATTTCTCTGAGTCAACACTACTCATAGCCTCATTATAGGTCACAGGGTCGTCATCATCAAATTATTGACAACTCATTGTCATTCTCAGTGACAAGGCCATATTACCTCTCAGGTTGGCGAGACACTCTCCCTGATCTATGAATGGGCTATTCCACAAAAGGTTGTTCAGTCAGAACAGGTGTTTCCACTTGAACCGTAGTAGTTTGTGCTTCTTGAACTTCATCAAGTTCAATTTTGCTCCCACTGTTTCCTTCAAGGATAAACTCCTTTTCCAAGAAGGTAGCATGTCTGGAGACAAACACCCGATGATCGGTGCAAAAGTAATACCCTAAAGTCTCTTTAGGATATCCCACAAAACTACATTTTACGGATCGATATTCCAGCTTATCTGGGTCAACTTTCTTGACATAAGCTGGACATCCCCAAATCTTAACGTGTTTAAGACTCGGTTTCCTTTCTTTTCCATATCTCATACGGAGTTTGAGGAACAGATTTGGAAGGCACCTTATTCAGTAAATATGCTGAGGTTTCCAATGCATCACCCCATAGGAATACTGGAAGATTTGCATAGCTCATCATGGACCGAACTATGTCTAACAAAGTTCGATTTCTCCTTTCAGATACCAATCTGGAGGAGTCCACTGGGAGACTATACCATTTACTTTGAGATAATCTAGAAACTCTCCGTTCAAGTATTCACCACTTCGATCTAATCGAAGAGTTATAATACTATGTTTGGTTGTTTCTCCACTTCATACTTATATTCTTTGAACTTTTCAAAGGCCTCAGACTTGTGTTTCATCAAACACATATCCGAATCGAGATCTATCATCTATGAAAGTAATGAAGTATGAAAATCCACCCATGGCTTGCTTAGACATTGGTCCACATACATCTGTGTGTACCATTCCTAGAAAATTTGCAGTCCTCTCTCCATGTCTACTAAATGGAGACTGCAGTGCCACTACAAAGTGAGATATTCATCATCCCTTTTCTTTTATTAGTTTGTTCAATCTGAAGTAAATTATGTCACATATATACAGACCATTATTTAAAGTACCACATCCATAAAGAATAGTATCTCTAAGAATAGAACATTCATTATTCTCAATAATAAATGAAAATCCAGCCAAGTCTAACATTGGAATAATATTCCTCACAATCGAGGGAACAAAATAACAATTATTTCAAACAATAGTCTTGCCCGTAGGCATATGTAAATGAAATGATTCTACATCTTCAGCAGCAACTCTTGCTCCATTTCCATCAGTAGAATCACCTCCTCTTCCTCAAGAGTCCTACTTCTCCTTGGTCTCTGCAACAAATTGCAGATATGAGAACCACAGGCGGTATCTAATACCCAAGTAGAAATGACATATTCACTTCTATCATGAACATACCTGAATCAGAAGCGGTAGTCTCACTACCCTTCTTCTTCAATTCTGCAAGGTAAACCTTGCAGGTCCTCTTCCAGTGCCCCACCTTGTTACAGTGAAAGCAAACAACTTTGCTCTCGGGGTCTTCAGCTTTTGGTGGAACCGGCATTTTCTCACCTACTTTCTTCTTCTTGGAAGAGTTCCTCTTCCTTTTCTTAGGATTGGAACCTTCACCAATTAGAAGAACAGAACTCTTCTTAGGGGGAAAATTCGATTCCGCAGTCTTCAACATGTTGTGGAGTTCAGGCAGGCTGACATCCAACTTATTCATGTGAAAGTTCACAACACACTGCGAGAACGAACTCGGAAGCGATTGCAAGACCAAGTCTTGGCTCAGCTCCCCATCCATGGCAAAACCAAGTTGTCCAAGACGTTCAATCAAATTGATCATCTTAAGTACATGGTCATTCACAGATGATCCCTCAGACATCCTACATCCGAACAACTCCTTCGATATCTCATATCGAGCTGTCCTCCCCGCCACATCATACAACTCTTGTAGATGAATGAGGATAGTGTGAGCATCCATATGCTCATGTTGCTTCTGTAGCTCAATGTTCATGGAAGCTAGCATGATGCATTGAGCAACATTCGCATCATCTATCCACTTACGATACACAACATGTTCATCATCATGTGCATCACTAGCAGGTTCAGTAGGCTTAGGTGAGTCAATCACGTATTCCAGCTTCTCAATCCTGAGAACAATTCTCAAGTTTCGAAGCCAGTCAGCATAATTAGGACCAGTCAATTTGTGAGCATCTAGTATGCTCCTGAGTGATAGTGCAGAAGACATAACGTACAAAGTAAATCTGTAAATGATAAACACATAACAACACTTAGCAAATATTCGATTTCATTTCAAAACAGTATATGAATCGGGTCTTTATTCATAAGTGGCTCCCACTAGTTTATCTAATTTATTCAACCCTCTACGTGAAAAAATTAAGCATTCATAATGCTAGTGGGAATAGGGATCCTACATTCCATCACACAACCCCGGCTGTGGCTCGAAATGCCATGTAATGTTCAATAGGCAGACAACTCTTGTTAATTACATCTTATGTTATTCCCTAATCAAACTTTAGCCTCTTGAATAATTGAGTCACGGCTGTGGCATGACAAACTCAATATTCTAAGTCAAGTCTAAACCCAACATTTCGTACAATTGAATCAGTCCCCAAAGGCCCACGGTTGTGGCACATAACGACCTTTAGATTCTTATTCAATGTACACATCTCTATGTAATAGACAAGTATTTCTTATTTCGAAATCAAAGCCCTCGGCTGTGGCACAAAACGACAATGATTCAAAAATAAGAACTACTTTCTACCATGTTGGAAGGCTATGACCGACACAAGCCCGTTGTGTCATTGGCCAATTACTACTTGATATTATTTAATTTTAGAGGGATTATATTACGTTACAATCATAATCATATTATAAAGAGATTCTTCCTTTTAAATTAAATATTTCAAATTAATAATCAATAATCAGACGATTCCCAGATCGGGTGGAGCATTGTCAAGAGGCGTCACTTAATAACCCTTTCTTATAGATAGAAATCTGTTGTTGACAGAATCATCCTTTCTCTTATATCGAAAATTCATATTCAATTACGTGTTTCATAAACACAAGAATCTCATGATTGTATTCATAGTATTATTATTAAGGTTATGAAACAATTTCACTATACTAGGTTGTCTAACGAACGCCTTATGTTCATTTAAGTTCACCTAAATCTATCGTTGCATGATAAACTAAGCATATATCACATATATAAACATGAATAAACATCAAGGTAGGCATGTTAAATCATCTAGCACATTAGTCTAAGCATTATACATCTCTATGTATCACACGAAGCATTTAAAAGCAATTAAAACAGTCAAAAACAACTTTAAAACACTTCATGGAAATATAAAAAGTTCAAAACTATTATATAAACTAAAATTGATCACTCCATTAGATCCGTCTCGGAAAAACGAATCCAACGGTATATTGCACGCCCAAAACGGAGTTACGAAACTCCCAGAAAATCATTTTAAAATCAACAGAGGGCTGTAACGCATTACAGGAACGCGTTACAAGCCCTGTAACGCATTCCGGTGATGCGTTACACCCCTTTTAAGCCATTAAAGGGTGTAACGCATTCCGTGAATGCGCCACAGGTGTGTAACGCATGCGTTACACCCCTATATTTTTTTTTTCTGCAGCCGCCGACAGCTTTTTCCTCGGTTTGCGCGCCTGACAACTCTGTCTTCTTTGTCTTCCGTGCAACAGTAACAGTAGACAAACAGCAGACACAAATATGCAGATGTACAGATATATATATATACATACTTACAATCAATTTATATATATATATACATATTTAATTACGAATTTTAATTATAATAACTTCAAAAATTCATAATAAAAAATCTATACATCCTAAAATTATGAAAAAAATACCCAGACGATCTACAACACTTGTAGAACCCAGATCAACATTCAAAATTATTCTGAGAAACGATTTCTCATCAGACAAAATTAATCCATAATATAACTTGTAAAAATCATAATTAATTCATACAAGCACATAAAATTCTGAAATTTTTACCACAGATCTATATGCATACAACCTACGCTCTGATACCAATGTTGGATTTTTAACGGAGCGGGGGCATGGCAAAACACTTTTACACATACAAAATCCAAATAAAAGCATATAAATCGTGAATAAAAAAATGAGGGATCGAATCTAACCTTTTAAAATTAATTCGGAGACAACGATCAGAGATCCTTAGCAGTTGCTCCTCAAGTGTGAAGCACTCCACCGGTATCCACCAAGAAAACGACTTTTAGGAGGAGGAGGAGGTGGAGAGAATTTGGTTTTCTAAAACTTTTGGGTTTCTGGGGTTAGAATAAAATAGGATCTATAATAGTGTATTTATAGGCAAAATTTTCAGCTGAAATTTTCCCATAAATATTATTATTATTATCCCATTTATTATTCTCATTAATAATTAAAACACCTTTTAATTATTAATCCTTTTTCTAAACACTTTAGAGATAATTCTCTCTCTTGATTTAATTTCCAAAAATTAAATCCTTAATTAATAATATTAAGAACTTTTCTTAATTAATTTATAATCAATTAAATCTCATTTAATCAATTATTAAATTTGCCAATTAATTATTTATTTCACAAATAAATAATTATTTAGCCATTATTAATTAATTCCTCCACCATTAAATCATTCTCTTTTTATGGTGTGACCCTGTAGGTTCAATATTAAGCCGGTAGTAGAAATAAATAATAATAAAACTATTTTATCATTATTTATATAAATTCTCTAATTTATTAAATATGATTAATTAATTAATCACATTTATTCTACATCGTGAGTGATGCTTCTCAACATATCGCGACTATCCGGATAATATGAATTCACTGCTTAGAATACCAAGAACCTGTCAGTGAATAGTTACCATACAATAAACTCCTTCTACCCTACAATGTCCCGATTAAATACAAGGCATGGATCTCGTGTCAAGCCTATCTAATTTAATCACTTGCTTACCATTTACTATGCGTAGTTCTATGCAAATTAGAAACTCCTTTCTAATTTCATTTACTCTGGCCAGAGATTCCTGAACTAGCATAAGTGGATCAGCCTTGAACATTCACTTCCTTCACTGGAAGGGGTAGATCCTTTATTGATCATACACTATCTTCGTGTACAAATTCCTATACCCAGAAGAGCCCTAATAATTGTCCCTGGAGACTAAGAACTAAACCAAAGCATAGTTCAGTGTACACAAGATTACTATGATGACCTCAAGTCTAAGGATACTTGTACAACTATCACTAAGCGAACAACTGCTGACACGTGAGTGAACTCCATCAGTTGTTCAGCTGGGCGAGTCATGTTCAGTGAACTTATTCTATAATAAGCACCTACATACTAGCTATAGTGTCACCACACAAATGTCTATGAGAACAGACATCCTTCATAATGAAGCAAGCATAGTATGTACCGATCTTTGCGGATTATTAATTACCAGTTAGTAATCCTACGACCAGGAACTATTTAAGTTTAGAGTTATCATCTTTTTAGGTCTCACTATTATGATCTCATCATAATCCATAAAAAGCTTTACTCTAAACTATGGTATATCTTATTTAAACACTTAAATAGATAAAGCCTGTAATAAAAACAAAACAAGTCTTTATTAATATCAATGAAATCAAAACAGATTACATAAAGAGTTATTCCTAAATCCTAATACCTGATTGGACTTAGGACATATTCCTTTCAATGATAATAAAACAATCCTTTCACAACACAACAGTAAATGGAGTTGGGTTCGTAAACTTGCCTGGAGTCCAAGATACGTTTCCCGACTTTCTTTCGTTCCGGGTTTTCTAATCAATAAACATCATAATCTTAATCAGTATTCCTACTCTCATCACCAACTTATATTTTTAATAAGTTCAATACTTCATAATTTTCAATATTCGACCAACTCGAAATAAGTATCAATCCTTGGTGGAAACGGACGGTCAAAGTGGTCTTCTAGATTTGACTTTACCGGATGTTACTATTACGCGACTCGCACTCTAACAATCTTAACAAATCGTAAAATTAATATTTTAATACGAAACCATATCGAGGAGCTTCTTGAGTTCTTCTAATATTTATAATAAGAGTTTTATTTTGATAAAATGAATTTAATTAGGTGAAAAATATTTCAAAAGTTCGGTCAACTACGGAGTTTTACTATTCAAACCGCTTTCACTAAAATGTTGATATCTCTCAAATTGTTAACTAAATTAATGCACCGTTTTCGCGTGCGCGATCTAGACAAAATTTAGAACACACATCATTTGGAAATGGATTTCTGGGCAGAGGGCTAAAATCCCCAAGAAGCCGTGTCTAACAGGGGGTTGTTTTTGATGTTCGTACTCCGCGCGACCTCGGCTCCGATATTTTATAAAATTGAAAAATCAATATTTTTACTTGAATTTTTTATGAAAGTTAATAAACTCTATTTTTTACTCTGTGTAAAATTTCACAATTTTTAAATATTCTTAAGTCGATCATTTCTATTTCTAAAGTTCGTAATTCATAACAAATTTTGTCGCGTAAATCACTTTTACTAAAACGGTTATAACTTTTGATCCGTAAATTGAAATAAAGCGATTCAAGCGCCTAACGATCCTCATAACATTGTATATTATAATTAATCTTATATTTCAATAAACTATAGTTTATAAATTCGGAAACTTCTGCAGAAAACTCAAGTTGTGATTTGTTCATTTTAACGAGGTTACGATTACGATCCGAGTTTCGTTTACGTCTTAAATCATTATATCACCATCAATAATCATCAATCATAATCTCAACACTAACTCCTCTCAAGAAAATCATGTTCCTCAGGAAACAAAATTAACCTTAATACTAACTAACTAAACATCAGAAAAATATCAAATCAATCATCAATACCATACTTATATCCAAGATCCTTACTTTTCTTGAAACTTAAAACTTAAACAAAGTTTGGATGAATATTTATACCTTCCTTGAAGCTTTTTAATAACTAATAAAGTCCTAAGATCCTTGATGAAGCCTTGGTATAGCTTTAGGAGCCTTAAACTTCCATGAAAAATCAAGAAAACAAGTTAGTGATTTTCGGAGTTACTATTCACCCTCAACTTCAAACATTTTTATAAAATTAAAAACTTCATGCATGGGAATGAAATTTGGTGCGTGACGTACCCATGATATGAAAGAGGTTTGGTAAAAATTTGGTGATATTTGAATGAGTAGAACATGAGATATGAATTTTTCTTTCCATGGTTTTCTTGAAAATCAGCATTGTTCTTGAAGAGAGAGAGAGAGAGAGTTTGTTGCTTCTTGAATGCTTCTCTTGGAAGATTTTATTATATGACTTATATATCTTCTAGTATATATCCTAGTATTAGCAAATGTTGGCATATCTTAGGACATATCTTGCTAGCTTCCTAGGTTTACAAGCTAACTATCCAGTTTTAGGTTTTAGCTTTACTATTTCTAGCTTTAGGTTATCATGCTTCCTAGTTTAGGTTACTATTTGGTAACCTAGCCGTGGTTAGTTTCTTTTCATGGCTAGTTAGTTTATTTATTTTGGTTTGATACGTTTATTTATTCGTTTACGTATTTGCTCGGTCGCTTATTCATTTTTGTATTAAATTCTCCTAAACGATTCGCGGTGTAAATCCTTTCTTATACGTTCTTTATGTTTTGAAGTATCGTTCTTGGATATAAATCCGTAGGACTTTAAATTTATAATTATATTTTGATTCCCGTAATCCTTGATGGTTCATAGATACGGTCATTTTTCAAAGTTCATTTTTTTCGAAAACTAATAGCGTTTACATACACTCATTTGGTATGTAAAATCACAATATCAACTCGGAATCTTAAATTAAAAACTCGTATATGGTGTGGTCTCAAAAGTTTTTATTAAACCGCAAGGTTACTATTCATAAAGGTCTTTTACCGATATCAAAAATTTGGGTTTTTACAGTCTTCCCCCTTTAAAAGGATTCCGTCCCGGAATCAGTTTAGAAATAGGCGGGAATACGCTTCTTATGACCACCTCGAGTTCTCACGTTAACTTTACAGTATTAGATCTCTTCATAAAATTTTCATTCACCCGTCAAATATATTTCAGAGTACTCTTTCTTGTAGACCTATGATCTCTACACCTTACTTCACATACACTAAGTCTAGTTGCAAGTTTATTAGCTCATTTTCAATCATACGTTTGGCGTTGACGGTTAAATTTCCAAACCTCGATTTGTGGTACTCGTTATAAACTTGGAGACCATTCGATGATGGTGCTAATTTATAAATCAACTTTCTTAGTCCTTTAATTCCTCAACCGGTCCAATAAAACTTGGGTTCAACATTTCTTTCCCTTTCAAATCTCATCACTCCCTCCCCGAGAGACACTTTCAACAATACTTGGTCTGTTACTTCGTACTTCCTGTCTTTATAGTTCTGGTCCATATATATCTATTATTTATCCTGGGCTGCCACTAGCCGGGTTTTGATAAGTTCTAGGAATTCCTTTGGCCTGTTGACTCAACAATGGTCCAAGTATCCCCCGGTTACCAACTTCTTCCCAATCTAAGGGAGAACGCTTCTTTCTTTCGTACAAAGCTTGGTAGCCATTCCAATGCCCATATGATAACTCGTTACTGTCAGTAATTCAATTAACGTCAGCTGGTCACTTCATTTCCCTTAAAAATCGATAATATGTACGATTAGCGCATCTTCTAGTGTTTGGAATCATCCTTCAACTTATTCGTTTCCTCCTGCATCGCTCCTACTAGTGCTAGAGTTTCATTCCCTAATGTTTTCCCATTGTGGCGCATCATCTCTGTCGATTAATTCATATAAGAAGTTCTCGTTGCATTTTTACACGCTCGTCTCCTACTAAACGCTTAGTGCCAGATTTAACATTTCTTCCCGTAAGGCACGTTGGGTCCTGTTTCCATCTTGAAGGAAACATCATTTCCTACGCAATCGGTTGATACGTTTTAGAATCGTGGAACGCTCAGCTTCCGTTATCGGTCGGACTTCCTTAATCATTCCCCGTATAATATCTATAGTACTACGATACCTTATGGGTCGTACTATTCTCGCTAGCGCCTTAGATGTATTCGTGTTTATTGGTACCTATTACCAGTGGCCTTTATAGGGCGTGTACAATCTTCTTTGCCTTCTATCAGCTCCGACAATGACATCCTTCATTCTTCTACGTTGTCCTTCGTAAGGGATATCAGCGACTATTTTTTGTATGCTAGAGTGGTAAGTACATCTACACAAATTATCTTTCAACAATAGGTGATTCTCCAAACCGTTCCAAATAAAAGGTAAGCCACTAGACGTATCTTCAATGGTCAAGATAGTCCTCTTATTCTACTTGTCGATTTGAGAACTCTAAGTCGTGCCTTTGTCTGTCATTTTTCACAAAATATCTTGGGAAATAGTTCCGTTGTGAAATTAAATCTTGGGTCCTTGCGCGGCGCAGTCGTCACATGGTCTCTCTGTCACCAATTATCTCTTCTGCGTTCATAACAATTTTATAGAGTGGACATCTATCGTTTGTATAATAAAATAAGCGGTCTTATTTAATTTATCACTTAAAATCCTCAAATAGCACGACGGCTAACCTGGTTCTTGATAATCCTCCTTCAAAATTTTTTATAATTAACTTTTACTCCCATTTGGATCATCTACAAGTCGTAATCGCCAAAATTTTAATCCTCGCCTTTTCGTTTTCATTTTCAACCATGTCGAATACTTACTTACCTACTCAATGACAAACCTTTTCATATTTTGTCATGACTAAAATCCTTTTACATTTTTAGGCATCTTTAAGTCTTCATGTTAAGTAATAAAGGGTTCTTTTCATGCGATCCCTCTCATCAATTATTCTGAGATTTGTCATCCTCAATATATTTTTTCCTACTTAAAGTGTCGGTCACCATATTGGCCTTTCCTTGATGATAATAGATTTCTCAATCATAGCCTTTGATCAATTTGACTATAGCCTCTATCTCGTGTTCAGTGTAAGAGAAAGAAAAAAAATTCCTAAATTTCCTCATAAGTAATCTCCTTGTCCCTTTCAGTGCGAACCTTATCGCAATTATTCTAGATAATTATTAGGATACCTTATGTCACGGTCCTTAAGCTGCGTAGATGTATCATTACATTTTATACAAAATCCTATTTTTATCGCCGAGTATTTCTAACAAGAGCTTATTACTAATCTTACCTTCACTTTTTGAAAATCTCATTCCTCGAATTCAGACATGATTGGTCTTTCCTGAATTTATTAGTTCTTATCCCCATAGTGTTTTACAGAAGTGTACCTCACTAATCACGTTGTATCTCTATTATCGTTCTTCTATAACCATGTTAAATATTCTTATGATAATAACTAAACAGGGTATTCCCTTTTTAAAACAACTTACTCATCACGATGCTCCGATTGCACCATCATAGCACTGAGCTTTTAGTCTTATATTACAACAATCGATTCTCAACTAAGCCTCTTTTTGTTCAGAAGGCAATTAGCCTTGGAAAAATGATTTTCACAATGTCGATGAAATTTAGACAATCATAAGAAGACTTCAAAATCTAACATCTGAACAAATAATGAGCTCTGAATAAAAGAGTCGCAACACTCAGAAAATTTATAACTTGGAAGGAAGAATACAACAAGGATTATCCTTCCATGTCCTTAGAATTTTATATTATGATATTATAGAGAATATCCATTGAAAGCAATGATTGCTGAATAATAACATCATACGAATGATACTTGTAAGATTTTCCCATTGAAAGAATACTTTCCTTTTCGAATAATGAAGGAAATTTGAAATAACATTCTCAACTAAAGGTTAATCATTGAGGTTTCAAAATGATGTTATTTTGAAGGAAGGAATTTTATTCAATGATTAACAAATAAGGAAGTATATTGTTCTTCAATTATTTTATGATTTTAATTGGATATTCTTTATATAAACAAAAGAATAGAATATTTCATGAACAAAATATTTCAAAAAACTGAATATGAATTCTCGTTTGAGTAGGCTACCTAATTAGGTCTCAATTAAATCATTCTTTGAAAATTTCATCAACAATTAAATTTTGCATATATAATGCACTATGGAATAATAAAAATTTGATTGAAAGTGGAACTAGCAAAATAATAACTAGTCCATATCGAGCAATATTATCAACCGACTAAGAAAATGGCCGAAACAATTGGTTTGGCCCATAACAACTAGCTAGGATGATTAGCTAGGATTTTGTCGTATTAATTAAAATTACAACTAGTTAGGACAATTAACTAGTCATATATGCAACTAGGCATATTTCAGTTTGTTTGTAAAAAAAAATCTCAACATCGTAATCACTGAAGAAATTTGTGGCTACGTGGATGATGATTTTGAAATAAAGAGTTTTTAAATTTGGGTCGAGAAAGACAATTATAACTCTGAATCGAGTGGTCTTGGCATCGGAACAATCGATAGCCTCTCATCAAATATTTCTTGCCAATAAAATGGTACACTCAGAGGTGCCCTTGTTCACATACTTTATCAGATTGTGAAAATAGAATTGAGTTCGGAATACAAATATCAAATTGATACCCTTACTATGATTTCAACATTCAATATACAATCTCATCCTGAATAGAAGAAAATGATTACCGAGGAATCTATGGATATTAGATCATCCATGTTTTTAACAATTTGTTAGATATTTACAATCTCGACTGAGAAGAGTACGTAAGAAAGAAGAATCAATTGAAGATACTTATTATGAATTTTCATCGATAAATTGAGGAACTGAACATGCTTATGTTTAAGTTCCTGTGGGGAGGTTTCTACAAGCCTTTGGGTAAGTCTCTGTACAAGGTGAATTGAGACGATTGTTGCAAATCGAAGTTGGAAGGGGGGATGGGGCTTCGTAGCTTATTCGAATGGAACCTTGCAGCTATTTATCATCAAATCTGGCGTCTCATTCAAGTCTATTCCGGTTCTTCTATTTGGATAACTTGGGTGAAGAATTGTCTTTTAAAGGATAAAATTTTTTGGACATGTAAAATGCCTTATAAATGCTCCTGGAATGTAAGAAAATTGTTCAATGCTAGGGAAGGTTTCTCCTCTTTTATCAAGTATAAAATTGGGCTAAATTCGGTGTTTTCTTTCTGGCATGATCCTTGGGCGAATGGTAAATCTCTTATTCAAATTTCTGATTCTATTATATCCACAACAAAATCTACCTCGATGGTGCCAATTAATGTCTATCTTCGTAATGGGCATTGGGATCTTCCCTCTTCTAATCATGTGGACATTATTCAGGTCAGAAACATTGCTATTTCTGTTCGGATTAATAGATCGTATACTATATCTTGGGAAGGTCTCCTCGCTCGGAACATTAAGATATCCAACATATGGGACTCTATTCATGCATCGAATGCTTTAGTGCCTTGGACGGATTTTGTTTGGAATGGTTTCTCGGTACCAAAATGCTCCTTTATCACATGGCTTGCTATCCTTAGTAGACTTCTGACTAAAGACCGCATGGTTCTTTTTGGCATACAAGTTGATCCAGTATGTGTTCTTTGTTACAATGATCGCGAATCCATCCACCACATTTTTTCTAGCTGTCCATACTTTGATCTTGGTCGTAAAGCTCTCCACTTTCATTTCTCCGAAGATTGGAATGATTGCATCTAGGGGAACTTCCTGACTAGCCAATTAAAGAAGAAGGATTTAGAGATTGCTGGCTTGTTTTTTACCACGGTTGTGTACTACACATGGAAAGAAAGAAACTTTAGACTTCATAACCCGGGAGCTTTTAATCCTACTTTGACTATCATTAGTACTATTAGACGCATTGTAAAAGAGATATTGTTCTCTTCAGCTATGTTCCAAAAATGGGTTAGCTTGAACCCTTCTTTGGTTTTAATGTTTTACTAATGTTTTTACTATTGTATTGCTCTATTAGTTGCTTGTCCTTGGGATGCGGTTTCTACTCGGATAGGTTTTTTGCCAGTGGCCATCTCTGGGACTTTTCCTTGATTATAGGGGTATGCCCCTCTTATCTGTATCTCTTCTTTTTTGGTTATAAAATTATTTAATTAGCAAAAAAAAGAAATTTATTAAAGATGTCTTGGATAATTGAAATAAAGTATAAATAGCTCTGAGCTGAACAAGAAGATCATAATCTATGAATGAAAGTTCATTGATCAACTAAAAGAATTGAACAAGTCCTGATGCGGAGAAAGACTATTCAAGATGGTCACATCAGAAGTTCAAAGTAGGGAACGAAAACGACTGCCTAATATGACTTATCAAGGCAATACGAATGATCAACAGTTTGGAGGGAGTAGCGTGATAGTGAATATGTGCCAAAATATTTCACTGATTATCCTAACTTTCATTATTATCCGTCTGAGGATGATACCACCTCTTCGTCTTTGTAATTCCATGTTTCAGCTAGTGTCTCTTTCACATCATTTTAAAATCGCTTACTAATCTTGACTTTCGCACGTATATCTGTTATTCCGGTGTTTTACCTCGAAGACCTTACTCGAAAATATTCCAAAAGCATCTATTAAGCTGATAGGGGCCTGCTACACGCATTTATTACTAACTAAAAGTGGCCAGTTGCCCTGGAAACAGATCAAAGAGATCTCTCAGGGATCTCAATGCAGTCCATAAGTTCGGTGGTATGTGTATGTAATTGGGTCATACGTTACCAAATATATTAAAGGTCTACGAGTATATATACGTAGTCTATGACATCATTTCTACTGAAGAATACCTCTCTAGACTCACTGGTCTATCCTTTTAGAAGGTTCTAAGATCAAACCATCACTTATTATAATCTTACGCCATTTAATTATAGACATGCCATCAATTCTTGACGCTCTTGATCTCTCAGCTAAACCATCATAACCCTTCATGTTAAGCGCACTAATAATATAATGTAATGTACTCATCTTACAATAATATTCTTATATTACATTCAAATATTCCTTAATAGAATTAAAATCCTTAAGGGTATATTGGGCACTATTTCTGCTGAATTCGTTATTAATACGATATTCAAATCCTCATTGGTAAAATGACACCTTCAACTAGTTTGGGTCAATAACCTCAACTGCATACTAATAATTAGACTTCATGGTCCTCAAATGTGATTCCCCTTCACGGGAAGGAAACCTATAAATAACTACGAGTAACCAGACTCGTGTTATCACAATGAACATATGGTGTTGGTAATACCGTCTTTACCCCAATTGCCCTGGAGACTCAGCTCCGAGTTCTATATCAACATCCTTGCCAAATCAAATATGATTCAAATTTTTCTTCTCATTATTCTGATAATCTCCAATAGTTCTATTAGTCATACTTTAATAACTCAAATATACATTTATCTTAACCTACACATTGGGGCTACATCCGGTAGTCCAATGATGAACTCTATATGATCTCTTATGAAATCTCGCATCTACACAAAATCCTAACACTCTAGACTCTAAGTACCATAACTTAATGCTCTGATACCATTTCTATAACACCCCCAAATCCGGAGTCGGGAATCTGGGTCGTCACGCCATCCTTCACTCATGTGTAACCTGTATTGATTCAATAATCCAACATACCCCAATCTCATGCACACACACACATAAGTTATAGCCTTAGAAATGATGTACAAAAAGTAATCTTCTTTTATTACACTCAAATGTACTTTACACGATCTTAAACAATTATTCCTAACCTCTACATGAAGTTACAATAATTACTACTAATATTTTATACATATCTGGATATTCTGGTCCACCTGAGACAAAGCTGTAAGGGATTCTCCCCACGATTTCAAGTGACTAAGTCCCACGCCGGCATACTGGTAATCTGTTGTGTTGTGACATTTAAAAGAAAGCAAGAGTGAGCAATAATGCTCAGCCATAATAATCAACAGTATGAAAAGACTGTTAAAGAAATTGTATTAATCCGTATAAGGATATGTATTTACTCAAAGTAGTTTTCTTGGTGATACACACCTTCTTTCAAAAACAATTCTTTAGTGGATTTATTATCCTGCAAATACCTTAATGGTAAACCCAGCTCCTAGGCTTGGGTTAAGTATTGCACCTCAATTCTAATTGGAAGAATTTAGGACATTCACTGGAGCCCCCGAGATACGATGATCAGTCGTATAACGGTAACAGTAACCTTTTCTACTAGTAGACGGATGATTCCCTTTTTAGTATCGGTTATCACCCTGGCCGCATTCGGGCCTTTTCTGTGTCCATCCCTCTCAGGTACACACTTCGTGTCTATCCCTCTCAATACACGATTTTGCGTCCATTCCTCTCAGGTACGCATACTCCACATGTTCGTCAGTATATATTATACCTTCTCATGTGGTAGTAAATTCGTAGTCTCCCCAGTCCACGAAGTACTGGAGTCTACCCCTCCTTGTCCTTGTAAGAATCCCATCATTTATCAGGTTTGAAATAAATAATCGTTGCAGAATACTTCTCCTATAATAAATGAATAATTAAATAATACTAATTATTCGAACAATAAAATATAGTTGAGGGGATACTATCTTTGGAAATCATTTTAATAAAAGTTCGAAGTATTTAATATTTCGTAAGTGAACGTTGAGTCCCTTGAAACGTAACTACTATGGACTTTAATCGTCCTAAAATATCACCGAAATGATTCCCGGTTTTTTATTTTAAAATCCCGACCGACTCTCGATCTTATAATTATACGTCACGCCCGTGGCGGAGTTAAACATTTTACGACATATACGTATCGTACAACATCGTTACATTATGCGAAAACTCAATTACTAAGTATCATGGAAAGCATGGTATTTATGCAATGATAATAATACAATTCTTTCACAACACAACAATATATGGAGTTGGGTTCGTAAACTTGCCTGGAGTCCAAGATACGTTTCCCGACTTTCTTTCATTCCAGATTTTCAAATCAACAAACATCATAATCTTAATCAGTATTCCTACTCTCATCACCAACTTATATTTCTAATAAATTTAATACTTCATAATTTTCAATATTCGACCGACTCGAAATAAGTATCAGTCCTTGGTCGAAACGGACGGTCAAAGTGGTCTTCTAGATTTGACTTTACCGGATGTTACTATTACGCGACCCGCACTCTAACATTTTTAACAATCGTAAAATTAATATTTTAATACGAAACCACATCGAGGAGCTTCTTGAGTTCTTCTAATATTTATCCTAAGAGTTTTATTTTGATAAAATGAATTTATTTAGGTGAAAAGCATTTCAAAAGTCCGGTCAACTACTGAGTTTTACTATTCAAACCGCTTTCACTAAAACGTTGATATCTCTCAAACCGTTAACTAAATTGATGGACCATATTCGCGTGCACGATCTAGACAAAATTTAGAACACATCATTTGAAAATGGATTTCTGGGCAGAGGGCTAAAATCCCGAAGAAGCAGTGTCTAACAGGGGGTTGTTTTTGATGTTCGTACTCCGCGCGACCTCGACTCCGATATTTTTATAAAATTGAAAAACCAATATTTTAATTGAGATTTTTATGGCAGTTAATAAACTCTATTTTTTACTCTGTGTAAAATTTTCAAGATTTTAAATATTCTTAAGTCGATCATTTCTATTTCTAAAGTTCGTAATTCATAGGAGTTTTTATCGCGTAAATCACTTTTACTAAAACGGATATAACTTTTGATCCGTAAATCGAAATCAAGCGATTCAAGCGCCTAAACGATCCTTATAACATTTTATATTATAATTAAGTCTTATATTTCAAGAAAATACAGTTATAAATTCGGAAACTTCTGCAGAAAACTCAAGTTGTGATTTGTTCATTTTAACGAGGTTACGATTACGATCCGAGTTTCGTTTACGTCTTAAATCATTATACCACCATCAATAATCATCAATCATAATCTCAACACTAACTCCTCTCAAGAACATTATGTTCCTCAGGAAACAAAATGAACCTTAATACTAACTAACTAAACATCAGGAAAATATCAAATCAATCATCAATACCATACTTATATCCAAGATCCTTACTTTTCTTGAAACTTAAAACTTAAATAAAGTTTGAATGAATATTTATACCTTCCTTGAAGCTTGTTAATAATTAATAAAGTCCTAAGATCCTTGATGAAGCCTTGGTATAGCTTTAGGAGCCTTAAACTTCCATGAAAAATCAAGAAAACAAGTTAGTGATTTTTGGAGTTACTATTCACCCTCAAGTTCAAACATTTTTATAAAATTTAAAACTTCATGGATGGGGATGAAATTTGGTGCGTGACTTACCCATGATATGAAAGAGGTTTGGTAAAAAATTGGTAATTTTTGAATGAGTAGAACATGAGATATGAATTTTTCTTTCCATGGTTTTCTTGAAAATCAGCATTGTTCTTGAAGAGAGAGAGAGAGAGAGAGTTTGTTACTTCTTGAACGATTCTCTTGGAAGATTTTATTATATGACTTGTATATCTTCTAGTATATATCCTAGGATTAGCAAATGTTGGCATATCTTAGGAGATATCTTGCTAGCTTCCTAGGTTTACAAGCTAACTTTCTAGTTTTAGGTTTTAGCTTTACTATTTCTAGCTTTAGGTTATCATGCTTCCTAGTTTAGGTTACTATTTACTAACCTAGCCATGGTTAGTTTCTTATCATGGCTAGTTAGTTTAGTTAGTTTGGTTTGATACATTTATTTATTCATTTACACGTTTACTCGGTTGCTTATTCGTTTTCGTATTAAATTCTCATAAACGATTCGCGGCGTAAATCCTTTCTTATACGTTCTTTATGTTTTGAAGTATCGTTCTTGGATATAAATCCCTAGGATTTTAAATTTGTAATTATATTTTGATTCCCGTAATCCTTGATGATTCATAGATACGGTCATTTTTCAAAGTTCGTTTTCTTCGAAAACTAATAGCGTTTACATACACTCATTCGGTATGTAAAATCACAATATCAACTTAGAATCTTAAATTAAAAACTCGTATATGGTGTGGTCGCAAAAGTTTTTATTAAACCGCAAGGTTACTATTCATAAAGGTCTTTTATCGATGTAAAAAATTTGGGTTTTTACATATTCTTTCATTTCGACAATACTTTCTCAAAAATCCAGATTTTTGGTAACCACAACGGTGCGACACCCGTTATGATATGAAATTCTTTTCTCTTTAAAATTTAATGATTTTATTATCTCAAATATACGAAGATATGCCAATCAAGTTGGGCTGTGTTATCTTTGTCAAGTCAAAGTAAGGCTATGTGATGGGATTAGCAATAACAACAGTGGATTGCAATGCGATTAAAATATCAGTGGCGTATTACGAAGTCAGTCTGTTTCTTTACTTCTCTCTCTCTCTCTATGTATCTATATCTCTTTCTTTCTTTTTCTTCCTCTTTACCTCTCTCTATTTTTTCTTTCTATCTATCAATAAAGTGACCCTATTCAGAAGTTAGTCAAAGGGTATGCGGATGGAACAGTGGTGCACAGTGAAGCTCCCGTAAAACTTTTATTATACAAGGAATACAAGATTTATTTGAGATTTTGGAAAATTGAGGTTATTTGGAAATGGAAAGTTGATAATGTGGCGCCCTCCAAACTCGGGTCAGAAGTTTGGGGTCCACAACACAAACACAATATATCAACCTGTATATGAAATATTAATTGCAATGACCCTGCTTTATTTAACCATGGATCGCAACAGGTTTAAGTATGAAAACAAGCCACAACTTTAATTTTTATTACAATGTACAAAACCCCAACTAATTTAACTTACAACTGATAATAAAATTATTCTCACAATCTTTCTATCTCACTACCTCCATAATCTTCTGCTAGCTCGATCCAACTCAATCTGGAATCCTAGCTCGTACATTGAACTGGAAAACCTCGCTATCAACCGTATTCCTTTTTAACTGTAGAATACATAAAAAGATTCGCAAGAGTGAGCTAACTAGCTCAGCAAGTCATAATAACGATAACTGAGGTTAAACAATGATTAAGTGAGATAGTTCCGATGAATCAAGTTTCTTTTTAACTAATCATTAGAATTGGATATTCATTTTAAGTTTTAAAAACCAAGGTTAGGCTGCTGATCAGTCACGCACTAACCCCGAGCAAAGCACACAGCACTGCTCTACTTACTGGATCCAAGGCACACATTGGCCTAATTCGACCACGAATCTGGTCTGACCACGAATCTGGTCCACATAAAAAAACTATCCAATTTTAAAACAATTCATTGTAATAAACAATGTAATTCAATAAACAAGATCATAATCAATATTGACAAAGCATTAGTACAAAAGCGTAATGCGATTCATGAGTATCATAAGGGTATATCAAGGCATGTACGAGAAACGGTTTTTAACCTATAAAAGGATCAGGTATTAGACAAATAATGGCTTTCCAAGGTATAGTTCTTGGAGTTTTTAAAGAATGGTTGAAGTATAAACATTTCTGTGTTTTCAAACAATTTTGTTTCAATGTTTGGTGTTTGGTAGTTATACATTTGAGAAATAGTATCATATTTGGGTGGTTTGGTATCTGAAAATTTATAAAGGAGGGTTTACATAGAATAAGGCTTATGGCTCAAGATCAAGAGAAATCAGGATTCAAGGTTAAATAGGTTAAAACACTTGCAATGCAAAAACAAAAGTTGTTTTAAATAATATCGACATGTTATGAAACAGCTTGAAAATAATTTCAATATATCTTGAAGAAAAGTTCGGAAGTACTTGCCTTACAAGGCTTTACAACTATTACTGATCAACTCTGAGCCGATTTTGCTGCTCAGGCTCTAACGTCCAACCACTAGATCCCATTTGATTTGATTTCGACACTCAAGTCTTCCTGTTGAAACTCTACTGAGCTCGTCGATTGACCATTTGGTTTTCTTTAGTCCATCGTCCACTTTCAGGTTCCCGACTATAACCTACAGGGTCGAAATATCCTACGTTAGACGTCTAGGTATGCTTGACACATCCTCGATACTAATTCTTACCCGACGATATTCAAATCCGACTCGTAATTATTTATATCATAATAACACACACAACAAGTAGGGTTCACAATCTCGAAAATCGATTTGGTGTTCGTTTTCAGAAAATACGTATACTCGTCATTTTACGAAATTAGGGTTACTGTGTTTTGGTCAAAACATACAACACAACATACAATCAGGTTCTGTATAAAACATGCGTATATGTATTTACTTATACTCGCTCAATGTCCTGATAATCCTCGGATACGCTCCCGTATTTCCGTAGTTTGATTTTCGCGGAAATCGGGCAGCGTCCCCTTTGTTTATCGGACTACCCGTCGAAACATTACTCGATGTCAAACCAACAATAATCAAATTCACAACTACAATTCCAACCACCAGTTCAATTCAACAATCAATCCAATCACAATTCGTCAACTAATTTACGTACTTGACTTTAATGTAAAAAATCAAATTCTCGTTTCAACGATAATCTCATGAACTAATTTATTTATTTTAAAATATTAGGACTCAGAATTATATCATCACCATCCACCGTTGACTCACCGAAGTTCATCTTCAACGGTGCTAAAATTACGGGTACCCGATAAATTTCGGGTTTCCAATGTAATTTCACCGATTATAAAATAAATTCCCGCACGAATTATACTATCACGAAATCAGTCAACAATATTCCTGCACTGAACAACGAAAATTTCAAAACAATCGAACCAAGCATAAAGAGGAACCCACAACACAGACCCTTTCCTGCATGCGCTCACGCGCCAAAAACAGAAAATAAAAGAACACCACCGCGAGTCGCCGGAGACGGTAAACGGAGGCCAAAAATCCAGTCACCATCGTCATATACTCACCCACACAGTAACATACACTCCTAGCACATATATATATTTACAAGCATACATACAGAAACATATATACACATATGCTGGAACAATACCGAGTAAAGAATCCATGGTATCGGGAGGTCGCCGGAAAGAAGGGCGGCGGAAGAAACTCAGAGAACCAGAGAGAAAAAGAAGGGAAGAGAGGAAGGAAATAAAGAAAAAGAGAAGATAACAGTAGTGATATGCAGAGAGACAAAGAGAGAAATCTAGAGATAGGCTGAGAAATTGAACCAAGGCAGCCAGATGCACGGGGGAAATTTGGGTAATAAAAATAAAATAAAATAAAATCTTTGTTTGACAGGTGGTTGCAGCTGAGAACAGGGAAACAACACGTGTCCCTCCCCTATTTTATAAAATTGACACGTCTTGGAATAAATACGAAGAATTAAAGGCCTGTTTTACCCCAAAATTCAAAATTAATAGACCGAGGTATACTTAAAATAACGTCCGAAGTTTATGAAAGTAGTCTTAAAACATCATAAATATCCCGAAGTAAATAAAAACATAAATTTCGAAATTTTAGAATAATTTTTGAGATGCAATTTATACCCGCTTTTATCAATTAAACGAATCGATGTGCGGGTGAAATAAATTCCTAAAATTACCAGAAATTTTTTAAAATTCTCGGAATATCCCAAGCTTAAATAAATATGAGTTTCATCATTTTTAAAGAATTTTAGAATTAACTATGGATTTTACCATTAAACATACTCAGAAAATCATTAAAGATAAATAATTAATGAAATATTGATTTCTCAATTTTATAAAATCCTAAAAATAATTATTGTAATTATAAAATCATAAAAATAATTTTAGAGACACTTCAAATATTTATAAAAATAAAGTTGCATTAAATTCACTTTAAAAGTGGAACAATTCAATGCAATTCCTTAGTTAATTACGCGAACAACCCTGTATATCATAAATTACACCTATATAATAATCAACCAACACAGAGCGGTCAAAACCAATACACATATTTATTTAATAATTTCCGTAATAATCACATATTTAAATAATTCAAAAACACACGAGTCGTTATATCCTTCCCCCCTTAAAAAGATTCTGTCCTCAGAATCTGGTCTAATTATACAAGTGAGGATATTTGTCAAGCATATCTGACTTTATTTTTCAGGTAGATTCTTCTACTCGAGGATTTCAAACGTACTTACTATAGATATACACTCATTTCCAATGATTTGCCTTTAACGATCAAGAATTTAGATCGATCACTATATGCAGAACAACTTGGACAAGAGCCCCGTTGGCTCCTGGTCAATCACTTAATTCAAACCCAATACTTATCGCTTTAACATTGACAAGTAAAATACATTAGGTGTACACACTGATGTGACGGTCCTATCACTCATGAACAACTTTATCTATATTTTTCAATACCTTGAATGGTTCACAAATTTTAGGACATAACCTGTCATTTCCACTCAGATTTATCCAGTTCCTTCCAAGACGAAACTTTTACTACACTACTGGTTCTATTTCTATATTCATATTCTCTCTCAATATAATTTCGCCTTCTTCCTTTGCCTACTCCGAGCTGCTTCAATCAATATTATTACGTTCTTGGTGTGCTGAATTAACCTAGAATTTGACAACTTTCTTTTTCCCATTTTATTTCAATAAAAATGGGGACCTACCCTTGCGTTTACATGAAGCTTAATAAAATGGCATTCCAAAGCTGATATCGATGATAAATGATTATTCCAGTGTTCCCTTCAAACTCAATCTCTCAACATATCTTACATTTCCTGAATCACTTTCGTACTTTGACTCTCCGTTTATGAATGATAGACGGTGCTCGTTTTCAACTTGGTTTTCAAACATTTAAACATCTCTTATTCTTTTTCATCAGTTAAGGCTGAAAGTTAATCTCATATATTCGCATATTATCACCTTAGTGTTTAAACTTTAGACTCCACTCTTTCCAATTCGTTTATTAACTCCTCGGTGGACTTAATTACATCCAATCCTTTCTGTCGGTATAAGGCATCTGTTACCATACAGCTTTGCTTAGGTAGTTGTAATTGGATTAATTCAGAATCTTTTGTTAATCTTGGTCAAAATTTCATTCCTAAAGACTCAACGTATAGTTGCTTTCCTTCTGATCTTTGGAGAAAATCTTTGGGTATTCCATGCAGACTTTCTTATTCTTTGAGTAGCTGAGGATGTTATCAATAAATACAATTTACTTATCCAAGTATTCCTTATATACCACGTTCCTTAATTCCTTATAGACAACTGATACACTTGTTATTTCTGATAATATCACCGGAGCTTGCAATACTTATAACTTATTTTAATCGTAATCTCTGTTATGTCCTCAGGTCGGATCTTAAGTTAATTCTCAATATATAACACACTTCTTGAATCAGGTCTCATAAGTAATCAATTCTTTATAGGGTCTCACTTCTTCTTATTCATTATTTTGTTAAACCCCCGCTAATCAGTACATAATCTCATAATTTCATTTCTTTTCTCCAGCAACATCACTGATACATTTTACGATTCGCTTCTTGTAAAACCATTCCTTGGTCTTCCTTATTCACTAGGCCTCCGATACTTTGTCTTAATTCTTTGACATGTCCAATACTTCCCAGTATATTTTGAAATTCTCTTCTTATACTTGGTTATCACTATTTTTCTTTAAATTTCCGTATATATTAACATTTCTTCAGTAAATTAAATACTTTATATTGTGAATTTCCTGTGGAATCTCATTTCTTAATTCTTCTACTTGTAGCATCCAAGTGCTGGAAGAAAACCTAAAAATATCATAATCATCTTCCTAAGCGTATGGATTTCCTTTTAGTAACTGCTAACATCGTGATTCATTATCTTTTCTTGACATCTCCTTATTTTTCCCTTAACAACTTCAACTGAAAGGTCATACTATCCATCCTTTCTTCTTTTGGATTATAAACTCCGACTTCCAATTTTATCTTCTAAAATTCCCTAGAAAATTCTTCCGATATAGATTCTATGTCTGTTATTGCTTTCCTCTATCTTTGCTTTTCCTCGTGAATACATACTTCAACCTCTTATGGCCCGTATAGATCTTACACCTTTCTCCATACATATCATGTTTCCCAATCTTTCAAAGCGAATGTTATTACTGTTAATCCCACATTATGAGTAGGATACTTCTGCTCATAAGGTTTCGGTTGTCTGGGTGCATATACAATAACTTTATTATACCGCATCAACACACATCCTACTCCCTTATGAGAAGCATCACTATAACCTACCAAATCTCTTTGATATCTTCAAAGTGATAAAGCATGTACTATAACCATTCCTTCATTTCACTTTACAAAACTTTCTTCACCCTTCTCCATTTCATACTCACTTATTGCTTTTCCCTAATTAGCTTCATCGAAGGTATTGCAACTTTCAAGAAATCTTGTACAAATTTTCAGTATAGCCGGTCCATGGTAAAACTTCTTAAATTTGTTGGTGCTTTTGGTCTCTTTCCATTCATAGTAATTTTAACTTCTGCTGAATCTCTTTTGGTCTTCTCTACATTGACTATTTATGCTAAGAACTATATTTCATACAACTTCTTTCTTCTCCAACTTCCCCGTCATAATTAAATGCTTTGCATGGTACTCCGTTGACTTTAAGTATCACAACTATAGCTTACTCGGATATTCCATAAAGGTGCTGTCCATCCAGTTCAAATATTATTGGTATATTGGTTAATATAAATGACAATACGAGAACAGTACTTAGTTCTGAGAATTATCCTTGATACATCCATAGGTTTAATCTTTAATTGGTTAAATACCAAGTCTTAAACCAGTCTTATAAAAGTACTTTGCTTCCTTCGTTTGATCAAACAAATCATTGGGTCAAGGTAACAAATACTTGCTCTTGATAGTAAACTTGTTGAGCTCTTGCTAGTCGACGCATAATCACATACTTCCATCTTTCTTATTAACATTTAATACCGGTGCACCTTATGGGGTACACTAGGTCTAATCACTTCTTTTTCTAGTACTTTGCTAACTCCTTCACTTTAACTGGCGCCACTCTGTGCGGGGCCCTGAACACTGGCTTCATTTCAGCTGCTAAGTCAATCACGAACTCAATTTCTATATCCGAAGGAAATGTTGATAACTCATCCAAAAACATATCTTGAAACTCCTTAATTACTATAAAATCTTCAAACTTTGTTTGCTTCCGACTTTTATGTATTCCATAATCACCATAATGCTCATATCTTGATCACCGTAATCATCATTAACAAATTTGTTACCTTCTTTTATCTTCTGAACCTCCTCACCTTCTCATTTACCATTCTACATAACTTATTTCCAGGAATCTCAATTTCACTATGGGTACTCACTTATTTAACAACTACACGTTCTTGACTTGCTAGTTCTTTAATCACAATCTTACCAATTCAACAGGGTAATTCATCTTATCAACAAAACTTTGAGAGATAAACAATTAAGTTTCTCCCACATCTTTTAATACTTTAACGCATAAGGTATTCACCTTGATTATCCATATCATCACATCCGTATTCTGAATAACATATTTCACATGAAAATCGCATATTCTCGTTCTCGAAAATGTATTCCTTATTGGAGTAGATTCCCTTGATTCTTAGTGGATTCTTCACTGGGACTTGTGATTTGCAATCCTCTCCAGGTGCCCTTATTTCCTTCCCATACATAAGATGTAGATGGAACTTCGTCCACTTGATTCAGGATACGTTGATTTCTGTTTGAAAACTTCTTGCAAAGAACGACAGTACAACGAAACGACTAAAAGGATTCAAAATTCATCAAAAATTAGAGTTGAAAAGAAAGAAGAAGTAAGGATTTGGATATGAATGAGACAACCACATTGGTACTTAAGATGGCCAGTCTTTCGTACCATATGGCATACATCATATGATTAGGTGGCGTCCCACCCGACTCTTCGTCATTCTGACAAAGTGTCTCACCATAACATTGTTTGTCCCAATCAGAAAGCAAAAACTGAGGGAAACAATTAGATTTGAAAGAAATGCAATATCCTCCTTTTCGATATCATAGCAAGGAGTTTATTTAAGAAAAGAAGTTCATACCTATTTAGGAATCAAATAGAGAATATACCCTGAAATATTGAAGACAAGAACGATACCATTGGTCACCATCCACATTTCACTTGTATTCATCTTTCGAGCTTGTTCGATCATATCTCCATTATTTCATATAATAACTTTAGAAAGTAGGTTGAAATGCCTTCGCAAATTAAGCATTATGGCAGATTCTTACTTGTCACGTCTTGCATTTTTTTAACATCACACCTCTACATATAATACTTTAATAACTCGATCATAATGACGTCCCTACCAGACAACCTCGAGTTTCCTTTTTCAATTTAGAATAACCCCGAAGTATTCAACATAGCGATCCTTGTGTTAATAATATTCTTTTTTTAGGAAATCTGGAAATCTTCTCAATCTCCTTCAGTCATACTCAGACTTTTGTTAGATCAATGAACTCTTTGAACTTGGATAATCCTGTAATTGGATGAGTAATTTCTCCGTACACTGATTCTGTTGTTAATCTTATCAAACTATATTTGTACCTTTCTATTGAGAATAACCAACTTCTTCCTAATCGCGGATCACTTTGTCCTCTGAATTAACAATACTAAGTCTGAAATAGCATTCTTCCAGGTAATCCGGGCTTTCTAACAAACAAGAAACTCAAGTGGTAACTTGACAACCAATGTTTAAAAATCATTTTATTCGAAAAGGCTTTTAGAAATTTGTAAAGGAAAATCTTTTTCGAAAACTTGTTTAAAAAGTTTGGAAAATCACAAACCTGGCTGTCCTTACTATATGAGTTGGTTGTTATCATTCCGACCTATAACAAGGTACCATATTAAAGAAACAATTACATAAAAGTTCATTCACTCCAATCTACCTTTTCTTCTTCATCGGGTCCATTTGCCTTCCTTAATCGACAAAAACTTCAATTGTCGTTGCATGTTATCTTATTCATAGCTTCACGTCAAAGCTTCCATACTGGTAATACTCCCAACATTACCGTTGCAGTAGTTAAGTAAAACAGGCTATCCAATAGTCAATAAGTCTATTTCATAGAACAAAGTTTGCTCATATCACATCACATTACTACTTTACATATCGCATTTATCATATCATCGTCATTTAATTTCACAAAAATCCCAGGTTTATACTTTTCTCTCTTACTCTTTCAAAATTCACCTGGTTCATCCCATACTTATTCACGGGTGGCTTAGTCACTAAGGGCTTCTTTTAACTTCGTCTCACCTCTATTTATAACTCAAGCGCTCACCATTTACTGTAGCTCTCGAATCCATCCTCGTAGGTACAATCGCTTCATAGGACAAGTTCTAAACTTGGGGTATAGAACATGATGTAGGGTAAACTAAAGAGATATACTCACACCCGAATGTCCAATAAAATAAAATTAAACAGAGGGAGGTTCTCGAATAGGTAGACTCGTATTAAAAGGTAGAAGAATAGCGTAGAATAGCTTGAAGAGGTGCAACTGTCATAACGGAAGGTAACGCCATTAATACTGATGGAGGAACAAGGTGCAAATTCAATCTGAAAGAAGATGATGATCCTCGAACGGAAAGCTCCAAACGATCAAATGACATCGGGAAATCAGGATCTGCCATTGCCGTTGTCTGGAAATCACGTCGCAAGCTGAGAATCCCGAATTGCAATATGAATTGTGTCGGAGACCTACTATACCATCGCACTCAACTTCACAACGTCTTATCTTTCTATTTCCTATTCCTAATCCTAACCCTCTACCCAATCCCGATAAACTAGGCTTGTTTCAGTGACTTATAACCTGTAGCTCTGATACCAACCTGTGGCACCCTCCAAACCTGGGTCAGAAGTTTAGGGTCCACAACACAAACACAATATATCAACCTGTATATGAAATATTAATTGCAATGACCATGCTTTATGTAACCATGGATCGCAACAGGTTTAAGTATGAAAACAAGCCACAACTTTAATTTTTATTACAATGTACCAAACCCCAACTAATTTAACTTACGACTGATAATAAAATTATTCTCACAATCTTTCTATCTCACAACCTCCATAATCTTCTGTTAGCTCAATCCAACTCAATCTGGAATCCTAGCTCGTACATTGAACTGGGAAACCTCGCTATCAACCGTATTCCTTTTTAACTGTAGAATATATAAAAAGATTCGCAAGAGTGAGCTAACTAGCTCAGCAAGTCATAATAACGATAACTGAGGTTAAACAATGATTAAGTGAGATGGTTCCGATGAATCAAGTTTCTTTTTAACTAATCATTAGAATTGGATATTTATTTTAAGTTTTAAAAACCAAGGTTAGGCTGCTGATCAGTCACGCGCTAACCACGAGCAAAGCACACAGCACTGCTCTACTTACTGGATCCAAGGCACACATTGGCCTTGTTCGACCACGAATCTGGTCTGACCACGAATCTGGTCCACATAAAAAAAACTATCCAATTCTAAAACAATTCATTGTAATAAACAATGTAATTCAATAAACAAGATCATAATCAATATTGACAAAGCTTTAGTACAAAAGCGTAATGCGATTTATGAGTATCATAAGGGTATATCAAGGTATGTACGAGAAACGGTTTTTAACCTGTAAAAGGATCAGGTATTAGACAAATAATGGCTTTCCAAGGTATAGTTCTTGGAGGTTTTAAAGAATGGTTGAAGTATAAATGCTTCTGTGTTTTCAAACAATTTTGTTTCAATGTTTGGTGTTTGGTAGTTATACATTTGAGAAATAGTATCATATTTGGGTGGTTTGGTATCTGAAAATTTATAAAGGAGGGCTTACATAGAATAAGGCTTATGGCTCAAGATCAAGAGAAATCAGGATTCAAGGTTAAATAGGTTAAAACACTTGCAATGCAAAATAGAAGTTGTTTTAAATAATAGCGACATGTTATGAAACAGTTCGAAAATAATTTCAATATATCTTGAAGAAAAGTTCGGAAGTACTTGCCTTACAAGGCTTTACAACTATTACTGATCAACTCTGAGCCGACTTTGCTGCTCAGGCTCTAACATCCAACCACTAGATCCCATTGGATTCGATTTCGACACTCAGGTCTTCCTGTTGAAACTCTACTGAGCTCGTCGATTGACCACTAGGTTATCTTTAGTCCATCGTCCACTTTCAGGTTCCCGACTATAACCTACAGGGTCGAAATATCCTACGTTAGACATCTAGGTATGCTTGACATATCCTCGATACTAATTCTTACCCAACGATATTCAAATCCGACTCGTAATTATTTATATCATAATAACACACACAACAAGTAGGGTTCACAATCTCGAAAATCGATTTGGTGTTCGTTTTCAGAAAATACGTATACTCGTCATTTTACGAAATTAGGGTTACTGTGTTTTGGTCAAAACATACAACACAACATACAATCAGGTTCTATATAAAACATGCGTATATGTATCTACTTATACTCGCTCAATGTCCCGATAATCCTCGGATACGCACCTGTATTTCCGTAGTTTGATTTTCCCATAAATCGGGCAGCGTCCCCTTTGTTTATCGGACTACCCGTCGAAACATTACTCGATGTCAAACCAACAATAATCAAATTCACAACTACAATTCCAGACACCAGTTCAATTCAACAATCAATCCAATCACAATTCGTCAACTAATTTATGTACTTGACTTTAATGTAAAAAATCAAATTCTCGTTTCAACGATAATCTCATGAACTAATTTATTTATTTTAAAATATTAGGACTCAGAATTATATCATCACCGTCCACCGTTGACCCACCGAAGTTCATCGTCAACGGCGCTAAATTTACGGGTACCAGATAAATTTTGGGTTTCCAACGTAATTTCACCGATTAAAAAATATATTCCCGCACGAATTATACTATCACGAAATCAGTCAACAATATTCCTGCACAGAACAACGAAAATTTCAAAACAATCGAACCAAGCATAAACAGGAATCCACAACACAGACCCTTTCCTGCACGCGCTCAGACGCCAAAAATAGAAAATAAAAGAACACAACCGCGAGTCACCGGAGACGGTAAATAGAGGCCAGAAATCCAGTCACCATCGTCATATACTCACCCACACAGTAACATACACACCTCGCACATATATATATATTTACAAGCATACATACAGAAACATATATACACATATGCTGGAATAATACCGAGTAAAGAATCCATGGTATCGGGAGGTCGCCGGAAAGAAGGGCGGCGGAAGAAACTCAGAGAACCAGAGAGAAAAAGAAGGGAAGAGAGGAAGGAAAATAAAGAAAAAGAGAAGATAACAGTAGTGATATGCGGAGAGACAAAGAGAGAAATCTAGAGATAGGCTGAGAAATTGAACCAAGGCAGCCAGATGCACGGGGGAAATTTGGGTAATAAAAATAAAATAAAATAAAATCTTTGTTTGACAGGTGGTTGCAGCTGAACACAGGGAAACAACACGTGTCCCTCCCCTGTTTTATAAAATTGACACGTCTTGGAATAAATACGAAGAATTAAAGGCCTGTTTTACCCCAAAATTCAAAATTAATAGACCGAGGTTGTTAGGTCACACACACACTGTAGAGGGGGTGAATACAGTGTATAGTACACTCAAATCGAACTTTAAGAACTTAAGTAACAGAAAATAAACTTTATTGAAATAATAAACTCTGTTACAGTATGGAACTGTTACCTCTCAGTGATGAACGAATATCACGAGAGCTGCTAGGGTTACAATGAATAATCTTTTCTAATAATGATAACACTTATAGTGTAAACCCTATGTCTGTGTTTATATACTACACAGTTACAAGATAATCGCTAATTGATATGGAATATAATTCTGCTTCCTAAAATATATCAATCAGATATCTTTTCTTCCAAGTATTCCATTCTTCACGGAATTCCTTCTTCATGCATACCTCTTCTTATGTTTATCTCGATCTTCTTTCCTTTAATCTGCTACTGTCCTTATCTGATTGTCCTTCAGCACTTAAGTTCTGATATCTATCTTCTGATGATTATCTCCTGATAATATAAGTACTGATATCCTTAAGTCCTGACTTCCAGTATAAGTACTGATCAACAGTTAAGTACTGATTTATCCTGTTCACATAAGATCTGAAAGCTAAACATAAAACATATTAGCCATGACATTATCAAATATATCTAACAATCTCCCCCAACTTGTAAATTAACAAAATATACAAGTTTAACAGATATTTGATGATGTCAAAAACATTAAGTACAAATGCATGAGAAATAGACTAGATAACTACAACTTACAGTCCTTAAAGTTTTTACCAATTTCAACTTCTGATAACAACTTCAATCTGTATAAATATCAGAATTTAAGCAGTTGTAGATCTTCAACTTGGCTTCTTCATTTTCTGATCTCTCTGATGTCAGGAGTTGTTCTGAGATAGTTCTTCAATAAACATTTCTCACCATATCTTAGTTCATCAATCATTCTCCTTTTAACACCTTTAAGCTCTGCAGTATCTTCACCAGTTTGAAAGATTGCAGCTCTGAGATCATTAATCTTTGCTTTTCTCAACTCCTGATCTAGTCTTATGACATAAGTTTTGTCAGATTCAAGATTGAATTTAAGTCCCTTAATACCAAGATACGTTCTGATCTGTGCAGTATTAGGCTTCATATCAACAATATCACCATTGGGATCTCTGTACTTTGGAACATATATGCTGTCAGACTTAACAGAATAAAGCCTTTTCTGTCTCTGAATCTGTTCTTTTAAGTAGTTTGCAGCAGTCTCTGTTATTCTGTCATCCACTTGAAGTAAGAAAAGTACATGCTCCAATTCTTCAAAATACTTCAAAGGAATGGCATTTTGTCTTATATGATAAACCCTACCATCTTTCATGAAATACAACATGATGTATTCTTTCAAGTAGGTATGGTAAACCATCTGTACAGATTCCAGTTGATTCAATCTCTCAGGAGTTGCTCCAATACCTGGTTCACTCAAGGAAGTTGGATCATTGGTAGTGTTGTGTACTCTTCTTTCATCAGCACTTCCCAATCCAGTTTTATCTCTAGCTTCCTTTCCAGTAACTACTCTTGCTTCAAAACCACTTGCAGTAGTCTTCAAAGATTGAGTCTGTTTTGCTTTAGTGAATCCTGGTAGGAGTGTTTTTGATCTATTTTCTGATATCAAGTTAACTTGAGCACTGTCAGAGGTTACTTGCTTCTTCTGAATATCAGAACTTACAATTTCTTGACTCTGAACAACTTGAGCCATGTCAGAGGTTGTTTTAAGAACTTTTCTTGTAGTCAGAGCAAGATCATCTTTTCCATCAGTAATTTCTTCTTCCTCAGGAGGTACATAAGGCTTGATAGGTTCACCAACCTTTTCTTTACCCTTGGATCTTGGATCTATCTGTGGTTGTGATCTAGCCAAAGTTGCTTCAGTATGTATCCTTTCTTTGATCACAATGCCTTTAGGTTTTGGAAGTAACTTTTTACCAGAAGCTTCAGATTTAGATGTGACTTTCTCTGATTTAAGTCTGGCTTCTTCTTCCTTTAAACTTTCCAAGTCCATCCCTGGATTTTCTTGAAGAAATAACTGTCTTGACATTTCCTCATCAAGATCTAGAAGTTCATCAGAACTTATCCTTTTACCAGAAGCAGAACTTATTCTTTTCCCAGTATCAGAACTTGTTCTGTGACTAGCTTGTCTTGATGTAAACCTTCTACCTTGACTATGACCACTACCCATTCCAGAGGTTCCTTGGTCATCTTTTCCATCATCCTTTCCTTGCAGTGTCTTGTTGGTTTTGCATTTGGACTTAATTACCTTCTCCCCCTTTTTGGCATCAACAGGTAATAAAAGAGAGATAAGTAGTTCCACCGAGGTCTGGATTTCAGTAAGTTGTGATTGCTGAGAAGCTTGATTTGTCAGAATTTGATCAATCTGAGCTTGTTGTTTCTCTTGAGTTTTCTCAATATAAGCAACCCTGTCAATGGTAGGTTGGAAGAACTTTTTCTTATCAATTTTCCAAACTTGTTCCTGTTTGATAAAGTTCTCCTAAATCTTGTGTAGCTCTGCATGAGTATTGGAATGAAGACCTTGTAGATGTTTAGTACTCAATGCAGTGACTCTAAGATGGGTTTTAAAATCATCAGAATTGAACATTTCATCAGCTTTAGTCAAGTGCTCAGCAAGATGTAAAGCATTTGGAACACATGAAACTGAGTTCCATTCCTTAGTCCACTCCTGACCTGCAGGAGTTTCACTCCAAGGTACTGGTGCATCCCTGATAACAAACTCCTTTACCAGTTCAGACTTAGGAACAGTCGGTGGAGGAGTATGTCCTGAAGGACCTGCTTCATCAGCATCTACAGTTGTAGCAGCTTCACCAATATCTCTAACATTTGCAGCATCAGAACTTAAAGAATCAGTATCTTCTGATAAGACAACAGTGTGAGTAGCAATGGAGGCTTCAACATCCTCTAATTGCTGATCTGATACTAAGTTCTGATCAACAGCCATATCCTGATGCTCACCTAAAATCTGATCATCAGCATCTTGATGCAGAGAAGGTGTTGTTGATAACTCTGGAGTTTGAACAGCATCAGTAACAGGTGTTGTGGAAGGATTATTTGCTGTTGGAGCTTCTAAGAAAAGTATTGCAGGCACAACCAAGTTCTGAATATCAATTTCAGCACTTGTGCCTGGATCAACAAGAGACACAGATGGTGAGTTAGCCTTGTCAGATACAGCTTCCTGAGATGGAGTTGATGGAGAAGAAGTGACTGGAGCAAATTCCTTGTCTTGTGAGATTAGAGATTCCTGATCCCCTTCCTTAGCTGCTTCCTCCTCATCATCTGAAACTGGCCTTTGTGCCCTCTGTTTCTTGTACTTCCTTGTTGATTTGGATTCCTTGGGAGTTTCAGGAACTATCATGCGTCTAAGCCTCTTGAGAAGCCTAGAACCCCCAATTTCAGAATCCTTCTGAGAAGTTGCTTTCTCAGCTTCAACCACCACAGGTTCTGAAGAAGGAATCTGTTCCTCAGAATCTGATTCATCTCTCAAAGTAAATCTCCTCCTCTTTTGAGGTGTTTGAGGAACAATCTTTGTTCTCTTTGGCTTAGAGGATGTAGGCTTCACAGTAGGTGCTGAAGAAGAAGGTTGAGCAGTCTGTGAAGTGAAGAGATAGGATTTGAGATAAGTTCTGAGGGTAGGTTGAGTAGAATGAGAGGTAGGTACTAAGGTTGATGGATTTTGGGTGGTTGGAGGTGGTTGGACATCAGAGTAAACAGATCTATAGGTATCAGGATCAGCATTTACCAGGATCTGTTTTACAGACTTAGGAATCTGTAATGGTCTAACCATTTTCTTCTTAGTATCAGCATTTACCAGGTCATTAAAGTACCTTTTTGCAACCTTAAAAGGTGGGGTTTGAGTGCTGACTAAATGAGGTTCATCAGTACAGTAAGTGTAAATAAGTTGACAGAATCTAGCAAAATAAACAACATCTCGATCCTCTGTCATCCTATCCCCAATAAAACCAATTATTCCAGTTGCAAAATCAAAATGAGTTTGATGGATAATAGCATACCCTATGTGCTGACTCAGAATTGGGATAGCATCAAAATTTGAACATTTGTTCCTAAAAGCTTTGGTGATGCAATCAAAGAAGAAACTCCATTCTCTTCTGATATTAGCCCGTTTCAACTGTCCAAGTTTCGTCAGACTCTTTTCATATCCCAATTCAGCCATTAACTCCCGAAGGGCTGAGTCCTCTGGAACTGAGAAAGTACAATCCTCTGGAAGAAGTAAAGCCCTGCGTACTGTACCAGGAGTGACTACAAAAGATGAATCACCCACTTGGAAGATAATACTGGGAGTTCCACGGTTACCACCATCATCAAAAACGCCAGTCCTCCAGAACCTCAGAACTTGTTGACTTGAAAATAATTCAGGCTGAGTTAAGGCGTACATAACCTCACTATGTGCAAGAAGATCTTGCACAAAGTGCAATTCAGATGGAGCTTCAGCATGATCAAGAATTGCAGCATAGTTGTTTGGAACAAACTTTGCTCCATCAATGATTAAATCCTTTGGTGCCATGTGAAAAAATTGAGAATTAAGAATGCCTGATAGTTGTTTGATATAATGTCTGTATGAAAACAACGGAAAAAGTAAAGTGAAGGAGAGTAAAAGTAAGAAGAGAGATAAAAGATGAAGAAATTAAAAAGATTACAAAAATCTTCTCTCTGCTGTACTTATACAAAAAAAATATTACCGTTGGACACCTGTCAGACATGCAGTAATAACGGATAGTTACTGGGCTCAAGAAAACAGGAATGATTACTTACCCAGTTGCCTTGTTTCAAGGAAAAACCGTTCCATTAATCATGAGAAACAGTTTTAATTCAAAATTTAAACTGTTAGCACTGATTGAATTATTTTTCACTGCAACATTAATATTCTGAAAATAAATCATGTTAAAAATGACCGAGATAATTTCGATGAATAAGTGCTGACAGAGAATCAGAACTTAAATAAAAACACAATTTAAATGGTCATCAGAATATCAATCAGGATTTATCAACACAAGATAAAATAACTCAGAGACAAAATCTTGAAGTAAAAACAATTTTCATTAATATATCAAGTCAATACATTTATGAAATGGAAATTACATCAATACTTATACAAGATTTTCCCTAAGCTTCTAATCCTAATGTCAACAGCTTTAGTCCTAGCTAAGAAGCCTGACAAAGCTGATGATGAAGAAGAACAGGAAGAAGACGAGATTAAGTCATCTTCCTCTTCCTATCTTCGACGAACAAGATGGCGAGTCGTATGATTCGCTCTTGCTGACGGATAGCTTCCCGCCTTTCCTCCTCCAATCGCTCCAGATGGCGATGGTAATCCATATAGAAGAATAGGAGGTGAGTTAGCACCTCCTGTGGGACAGAATCCCAGATCTCCTTAGGAATGGCTGTTACATGCCACTCCTGCTGCCAGTCGGCACAACTTAGCTCCATTGTGAAGGTTTGGTTGTTCAAAAACATGTTGTATCGAACCATTGTGTTTTTGATAGAAGAAGGATGATAAGTGTGTGAGAAGAATATGATGGAAAGACCGATGTGAAGTGGTTGCTTATATAGGCAAGAGAATGCCAAGAGACGCAAAGATATTTAATGCTGACAGGTAGAATTAATTCTACCTCATCTCCCTAGACTTTGAAAAAGAATAACAGTCATTGGAAAGAGGAAGCATGGTCTAGACCGCACAAAACACAAGAAACAGTGGACTGTTCAAGTACAAATACCATTAATCCTAATCACAGTGACTATTAATCTTCCACTTCAACATATTCGAGTACAAACTGAGACTGTTATCAAATTTTATTCAAAGATAAGCCAAGTAAAGGATTAGACTGAGAAATCAGAACTTAGACCTATACCAGAACTTAACAGTCATCAGACCATAATTTCTTAACTCGAAAAAGGAATGCTTATCTTAGTAAATACTCATACAAGTTCTGAGTTATGGACGTCAGAACTTAATCATCAGAACGTGTAACTTAGAACTTGTCCTCAGAATTTGTGCAATAATGACACATTGACTGTTTTATCTAAAATACCATAGACCACCACATAAATTTTCATCATTCAGATGGAGTGATTAGTGTGTGCATTAAGCTAAAAACAGACAAAGAGTAAAGTCTGATTCACTGCAGTACATCTTAGAAATAAGGCATAACTAAAATTTTGCTAAAGATCTGTCATTGTCCTGAAACCTACTGAAGAATGAGTTTATGCTTGAGTCCACCTCAACTGTTTTGTGCTAATTTTATGCATCTTTTGAAATTCTATTTTACAGTGGCTTCTCAGTGTAAGTGAGTCACGACTGTTTATCAGAATTTATGCTATTTACAGAGTATTTCTCCAGTAATCATAGAGTGTGAAAAGTCACCAAGAAAATATTTTGCTTTTCTGATGCATATTTACTTAATACCAGCAATGCACTTGGGTCGTCCCTTCCACATTTTTACTCTAGATCTCAAAGGAGTACCTGATTTTAATCTTTGATCTTTTTGCTTTTGCTTTTGATAAGAGAGGTCTATCAGCACTTAGTACATTCAGCAGTTTTACTAGTATCAGAACTTAATAGATGAGTAGCATTATTCTAATTTGTGACTTAGTAATAAGAGATACAAAGTGAACTTAACTAAGCTCAGTTATCAGAATTTGCTAGTGTCATAAGATTTCCACTGAAATAAGTACTTCTTCCATGGAATCATTTGTTTATTGAAGACTACTAGGTCAGTATCTAGCACAATTATCCTCATAGGATTGAATAGGTACTAGAACAGACATATCACTTATCAGAGTTTAGAAACATATATCAGACAACAGTCAGTACTTAAAGACATTTATCAATTAAGCACAGAATACACAATGAGATTAATTCTGTAAATACTGAGCATAAAGTCTGATAACACAGAACAAGTCTAAGCAGATTTAGAGAAGGAACCTGAAACCATTCCAAGTTCATTTACCAATCTTGTAAAAGTAGCTTCACATAATGGTTTTGTGAAGATATCTGCCAACTGTTGATCTGTGGGAACAAAATGCAATTCCACTGTACCTTCATCCACATGTTCCCTGATGAAGTGGTACCTGATGCTGATGTGCTTTGTCATTGAGTGTTGAACTGGATTATCTGTCATAGCAATAGCGCTTTGATTATCACAGTAAATAGGGATTTTGAAATATGTTAACCCATAATCCAGTAACTGATTCTTTATCCAAAGAATCTGTGCACAACAGCTTCCTACAGCAATATACTCTGCTTCTACAGTTGATGTGGAAATTGACTTTTGTTTCTTGCTGTAACAAGAAACCAATCTGCCTCCAAGAAATTGGCAGCTTCCACTTGTGCTTTTTCTGTCAATTTTGCAACCTGCAAAATCTGCATCTGAGTAACATATTAGTTTAAAATCTGATTCTCTGGGATACCATAATCCCAGAGCAGCTGTTCCTTTAAGATACTTAAAGATTCTTTTTACAGCTGTTAAGTGAGGTTCTCTTGGATCTGCTTGAAATCTTGCACAAAGACAGGTAGCATACATGATATCAGGTCTACTAGCAGTTAGATAGAGTAGAGAGCCAATCATACCTCTGTAGTCAGTAATATCTACTGATTTACCGGTATCCTTATCCAGTTTTGTTGCAGTGGCCATTGGAGTGGATGCACTTGAACAATCTTGCATTCCAAGTTTCTGGTGTACTTGGTTTGACAAATAAAAGTGCCTTCCTCATTCTGCTTGACTTGAAGGCCCAGAAAATAGCTAAGTTCCCCCATCATACTCATCTGATATCTTGACTGCATAAGTTTGGCAAACTTCTTGCAAAGTTTGTCATTTGTAGATCCAAAAATGATATCATCAACATAAATCTGGACCAGAAGTAAATCCTTTCCATGGTTTAGGTAGAACAGTGTTTTGTCTATTGTCCCTCTGTTGAATCCACTTTCCAGAAGAAACTGAGCTAAAGTCTCATACCATGCTCTAGGAGCTTGCTTAAGTCCATAAAGTGCTTTGTCAAGTCTGTAGACATAATCTGGATGTTTGGTATCTACAAAACCTGGAGGTTGTTCAACATATACCTCTTCCTCCAATTCTTCATTGAGAAAAGCACTTTTCACATCCATTTGAAAGACAGTAAACTTTTTGTGAGCAGCATAAGCCAAAAATATCCTTATGGCTTCTAACCTAGCAACTGGTGCAAATGTTTCATCATAATCAATTCCCTCCTGTTGAGAATATCCTTTTGCAACCAGCCTTGCCTTATTCCTTGTAATTATGCTATCACTGTCAGTTTTGTTTCTGAATACCCACTTTGTACCAACAACAGATCTATTCTTTGGTCTTGGTACTAGGGTCCAGACTTTGTTTCTTTCAAATTCATTCAACTCTTCCTGTATTGCTTGCACCCAATCAGCATCTTGAAGAGCTTCTTCCACTTTCTTTGGCTCAGTCTGAGAGAGAAAAGAATTGTAAAGACACTCATTTGAAGTACCTGTTCTAGTTCTGACACCTGCATCAGGATTTCCAATTATCAAATTAGGTGTATGTGATTTTGTCCACTTCCTTGCAGATGGAAGGTTTTCTCTAGAACTGGATGCTCCCCCATGATCCATGCTATCTTCATTTTCATTTTCTGATGCTCCGCCTGAAACTATGCTCTCTGAGTTGGATTCTTCAGTATTTAGATTTTCAGTACTATTAGAACTTGGCTTATCAGAACTTGACGAATCAGAACTTGAAGAGCCAGATGCATGTTCAGATGTTTCTTGAGATGTGGTAGGATTTTGAGTATGCTCCCCCTGAATAGGGGCATCTTCATTTAACGTAGTCACCACAGTTTCAATAACATCAGAGTTTAATCCATCAGAGTTTGCAGTATCAGGACTTAGACTGTCAGGATTTTCAGTATCAGAATATGAGTCTTCATTTTCAAATCTCAGCTGATCATGGTCAACGAAATCTTTAAGACCAGTGATCTTCTTGTCATCAAAAGAGACATTGATAGATTCCATGACCACTTTTGTTCTCAAATTATAGACTCTGAAGGCTTTTGTGGAAAGTGGATATCCAACAAAGATTCCTTCATCAGCTTTTAGATTAAACTTTGATAGCTGTTCAGGATGAGTCTTGAGAACAAAACACTTGCATCCAAATACATGAAAATATTTCAGATTTGGCTTCTTTTTCTTCACCATCTCATATGGTGTTTTTCCATGCTTGTTAATGAGTGTTGCATTTTGAGTAAAACAAGCAGTCTGCACAGCTTCAGCCCAGAAATAGGTTGGAAGCTTTGCTTCTTCAAGCATTGTACGTGCAGCTTCAATGAGAGTTCTATTCTTCCTTTCAACAACTCCATTTTGCTGTGGAGTTCCAGGAGCAGAAAATTCCTGCTTTATTCCATGGCTTTTGCAAAACTCTTCCATTATCAAATTCTTGAACTCAGTGCCATTATCATTCCTTAAAATTTTCACAGAATCTTTGACCATTTTATCCAGCTGTTTGACATGATCAATCAAGATAGATGCAGTTTCACTTTTTGTGTGCAAGAAATACACCCATGTGTATCTGGTGAACTCATCCACTATGACCAACGCATACTTCTTCTTTGCAATAGACATGACATTTACTGGACCAAATAGATCAACATGTATAAGATGATAAGGCTCAAGAATTGATGATTCAGTCTTGCTCTTGAATGAAGATTTTCTTTGTTTGGCTTTCTGACATGAATCACAAAGACCATCAGGAGCAAATACTGTGTTTGGCAATCCTCTCACAAGATCTTTTTTGACCAGTTCATTTATATTGTTGAAATTTAAATGAGAGAGTTTCTTATGCCAATTCCAGCATTCTTCAATTGATGCTCTACTTAACAGACAGATTGCAGAGCCATCAGTACTTGTTGAATGCTTAGCTTCATAAATGTTACCACGTCTGTATCCTTTCAGAACAACTTTGCCTTTAGATTTACTCACAACTTCACAGTGTTCTTCAAAGAAATCAACATGATAACCTCTGTCACAGATTTGACTTATACTCAGTAGGTTGTGTTTAAGTCCTGAGACCAGAGCTACTTCTTTAATGATGACATTCCCAAGATTGATATTGCCATATCCCAATGTTTTTCCAATGTTGCCATTTCCATAAGAAACACTTGGGCCAACTTTCTCCACAAAGTCTGATAGCAGGGCCTTATTTCCAGTCATATGTCCTGAACATCCACTGTCCAGAACTAGAATATTTTTCCTGTTGCCCTGCAATCACAAAGACCACTAATTATTAGTTTTAAGGACCCAGACTTGCTTGGATCCTTTGGCCTTATTAAGTTTGTTAACATTTGCAGCGGATTTAGCATCAGAGTTTATGTTAACATTTTTCTTATCAGAATTTACATTATCAGACTTTGAATCAGAATTTACACAAGAAGGAACAATGGAAACTTTCTTCAAAGAAGGTTTTATTTGATAATAATCATAGTACAAACTATGATATTCCTTACAAGTATAAATGGAATGCCATAAACTACCACAATGAAAACAAGGATTTTGTGGTTTGTATCTAACAGACTGACTCTTAACTCCTGATTTTGAAGGTAAGGAGTTAATATTCTTATTTTTCCTGCAAAAAGAAGCCAGATGGTTAGAACTTCCACAGTTATGACATGTTTTCCTAGGAGCATCAGGAACAGGTTTATAATCATTGCTTTTATTCACACCTTCCTTTCCATTCCTATTTTTCCTAGGTGATTTTACCTTGTTTGCATTCTTGACATCTTTCAGCTTATGCTTAAGCTGCTTCTTTGTCATTAAGCCTATGTTTACTTCAGCTGTCTTTTCCTGTTTTAGTTTGTCAGAAGTTAATTCCTCTTTAACTTCTGATTTCTCATTATCAGACTTTACAGTTACAAACTTAACAAGTTTTAACTTTGGCTTTTGCTTAACAACAGGCTTAATTTCTTCAGTTCCTTTATCATTCTTATTCTCTCCATAACCTAAGCCCTCTTTCCAATTTTCACTACTTAGCAAATTTTGAGTTGTTCTGCCAGAGTTAGTCCAAGTCCTGATTATCTCTCTTTCATTTTCTAACTCAGTTTTTAGAGATTCATTCATTTTTAGCACTTCATCCCTAACATAAAAAGCATCATCTCTATCCTTCTGAGTTTGATGGAATATAACTAACTCTTTTTCTAAGAAATCATTTCTTTTCTTAAAAGCAAGATTTTCAGAAGTTAATCTTTCACATGTTAAGGTTTGATCTCTATAACTAACAAACATGGTTTTAAGATATCTTCTCAACTCATTAATATCATCAGTATGAAAAGCATAAGTAGTCTGAGGTACCTTTGTTTCAGCAGCTTCAGAACTGCTATCAGCACTTTCTTTATCAGCATTTGCCATCAATGCATAGTTCTCCTCACTTTCAGAGTCTGAAGTGTCTGTCCAGCTTTTCTGCTTTGTGACAAGAGCCTTGCCTCTGTCACCCTTTACCTTCTTGCAGTCAGGAGATATATGGCCTTTCTCACCACAGTTATAGCATTTAACATTGGTGTAATCTCCTCTGTCAGACTTTCCTCCTCTGCCTTCAGATCTTCTGAAATTCTTCTTATCAGAACTTATGCTTTTTCTGGAAAACTTCTTTCCCTTCCTGAACTTCCTGTATGCAATCTTGGTGATTCCTTTCACCATAAGAGCACAAAGATTCATCATCTCCTCATCAGCATCAGTCTCAGGCAAGCTTTCAGAATCTGAGTCATCATCACTCTCAGAACTTGATGACTCAGTATCAGACTTTATGAAAACAGCTTTACCCTTGTCTTTCTTTGAGGAAGCTGCCTTGGGGAATTCTTCTTCAGCCTTAAGAGCAATTGTCCTTGACTTTCCTCCTTTCCTCTTGCTTCTTTGTTCCATCTCCAGCTCATGAGTCTTGAGCATTCCATAGATTTCGTCAAGAGTTGTTTCATCAAGATTGTAGTTGTCTCTTATTGTCGTTGCCTTCAAATCCCAGCATTCAGGAAGAGCTAACAGGAACTTAAGGTTTGAATCTTCAAGATCATACTCTTTATCAACCAATGACAAATCATTCAAAAGTTTGACAAATCTATCATATAAATCATTCAATGACTCATTAGTCTTTGAGTCAAAGTGTTCATACTCTTGAGTGAGTATTGTCTTCCTGTTCTTCTTAATTGTGTCAGTTCCCTGACACCTTGTTTCCAGAGCATCCCATATCTCCTTAGCAGTCTTGCAGTTAATTACCCTGTTTGACATTACATTATCAATGGCACTATGCAGTAAGTGTCGTACCTTAGCATCCTTAGCAATTGATGCTATGTCCTCAGCAGTATAATCACTCTTCTCCTTTGGTACGGTCATTGCTGCTTCACCTGCAACTGCAACAGCGAGTTTGGTTGGTTTGTGAGGACCTTCCTTGATTCTATCCAGGTATTCTGGATCTGTTGCTTCCAGGAACATGGTCATCCTTACCTTCCATATGGGATATTCAGATGGTCTCAGTATGGGGACTCTGATGGTCTCATACCGACTCTGAATTAGTGTCTTTGGTGGTTCCTCAGTTGTGGTAGGCTTAGTTGGAGTTTCTGTGTCCGACATGATTGTGTTTGGATCTTTAACTGTATGTAAGTTAACAGATAGGCTCTGATACCAATTGTTAGGTCACACACACACTGTAGAGGGGGTGAATACAGTGTATAGTACACTCAAATCGAACTTTAAGAACTTAAGTAACAGAAAACAAACTTTATTGAAACAATAAACTCTGTTACAGTATGGAACTGTTACCTCTCAGTGATGAACGAATATCACGAGAGCTGCTAGGGTTACAATGAATAATCTTTTCTAATAATGATAACACTTATAGTGTAAACCCTATGTCTGTGTTTATATACTACACAGTTACAAGATAATCGCTAATTGATATGGAATATAATTCTGCTTCCTAAAATATATCAATCAGATATCTTTTCTTCCAAGTATTCCATTCTTCACGAAATTCCTTCTTCATGCATATCTCTTCTTATGTTTATCTCGATCTTCTTTCCTTTAATCAGCTACTGTCCTTATCTGATTGTCCTTCAGCACTTAAGTTCTGATATCTATCTTCTGATGATTATCTCCTGATAATATAAGTACTGATATCCTTAAGTCCTGACTTCCAGTATAAGTACTGATCAACAGTTAAGTACTGATTTATCCTGTTCACGTAAGATCTGAAAGCTAAACATAAAACATATTAGCCATGACATTATCAAATATATCTAACAGAGGTATACTTAAAATAACGTCCGAAGTTTACGAAAGTAGTCTTAAAACATCATAAATATCCCGAAGTAAATAAAAACATAAATTTCGAAATTTTAGAATAATTTTTGAGATGCAATTTATACCCGCTTTTATCAATTAAACGAATCGACGCGCGGGTGAAATAAATTCCTAAAATTACCAGAAAAATTTTAAAATTCTCGGAATATCCCAAACTTAAATTAATATGAGTTTAATCATTTTTAAAGAATTTTAGAATTAACTATGGATTTTTCCATTAAACATACTCAGAAAATCATTTAAAGATAAATAATTAATGAAATATTGATTTCTCAATTTTATAAAATCCGAAAAATAATTATTGTAATTATAAAATCATAAAAATAATTTTAGAGACACTTCAAATATTTATACAAATAAAGTTGTATTAAATTCACTTTAAAAGTGGAACAATTCAATGCAATTCCTTAGTTAATTACGCGAACAACCCTGTATATCATAAATTACACCTATATAATAATCAACCAACACAGAGCGGTCAAAACCAATACACATATTTATTTAATAATTTCCGTAATAATCACATATTTAAATAATTCAAAAACACACGAGTCGTTATAGATAAGAAGATCCCCAGTGCTTTCTTCAGCTGATTCCGAGGACGAAATCTTTATAAGGGGGTAGATTGTGATATCCCATATTTTTCAGGATGATTATTATTATTATTTGAATATGTTTATATGATTTTCTGATCTAGAAGGAATAAAATGGTGGATTTTTTTATTCTTGTATGACGAGTTTGTGTTATTAAATGGTAATGTGCTAATTTTTAAGTGTTGTATCGATCCTTATTCATTTCTGAAAATATTTACTTAAATGTATTATTTTCAAAAGTTATTTGAAAGCCGATGTTATTGATATCGGTAAATTGAATTTGTTTTGTAATATCCGGGATATATCGTGTAATTATTTTTTTTATCAATAAATAATTATTATGTGATTATTATGGAAATTTTGGTGAATTATCCGATGATTGATATTGATGTTTGGGTGTTTATGTGTGATAAAGTGTAAGTATTTTGATATTTAATATGTCCTGAATTAAGTAGAGATAATTATTGTATTTTTCTGGGAATTTTTGGTTTTTTATATAATTTTATAAGGATTTATAGATTTAATAATTATTTTCAGAGTAATTATAAAACTATTTTATAAAGGTGAGAATCATCTGACTTCAACTTTTTTTGCATTTTTACAACCTGGAACTCTTCGAAAAACTCTTTTCTAACGTAATTTGATTATTCTGAACATATTCCGTGTTTTGACTTTTTCGATTCAGAGTACTGTTTGACCCGTACGAGTCCCGGCGTAAAATTTTCGATATGATAATCATTTCGGTAGATCAATAAAACCTGTATTCTCGAGAGACGGGATATTTTTACATTATTTTCTCATAGGGTGTTTTATAAGAAGCTCAGTTTCGATATTTATCCAAAACTGATACCGAATTGGATCGTTTTTATGGTTACTTAGCAGCTAAGTAATCTATTTTCGGATCCGATATGATCCAACGGGGTCCTAATATTCCGTAAATATAAATAGCATTTCCCGTATTTTATTTTGTAAAGAAAAACATTTTATACAGTAAAATTTCATAATTATCGAGAGATACCGATGAGTGTTCTTCATAATCAAACCAAAATTTGGAGGTGTTACCGAAGTCAGAATTCGATGTACAAGTAGTCAAATTGAAGCTCTCGATGCGTATAATTCAGTTTAATCATCCATAATGTCCCAGATTTCATCGGTAATTTTCTTTGATTTTTACAAAAATTTGAATTATTTAGTAAAAATATGAATTTTCGTAAACGATTTGGTTTGTCTGATTTGATGATTGTATGTTGTAGAACATCTCCTGCCATTCAATTTCATATATCATATGTTGAATTTCGAGTTCCATAACATGCTCAAAAGGCTGTTTGATTTTCGGATTAAGTTCTTGAGTATTTTTCGTGTTCTTCGCGACCCACGACCCATTTACCGACCCGATTACAACCTGGTTTCGATCTTTAAAAACCTAATTCCCCAATTCAAGTTTGTTTGTACAGAATTTTTATTTTAAAGAAAATCAAAATCTTTTTTTATTTTCAAAAATTGTTTTTCAATTCCAAAAATTCTTTTTCAATTCCAAAAATTGTTTTTAAATTCAAAAATTAATTTAGTTAATTATTTAAATACTTAACTGAATTATTTTAATTCCAAAAATCATTTTCTTTTATTATTTAAAAAAAAATAAATTTGATTTTATTATTTATAATTTATTTTAGTTAATTATTTATGGATTTAATTGATTGATTAATTCATTTAATCAATTAATTTTATTTATAAATAGTTAAATAAAGTATGGAATATTCAATTAATACTATTATTAATTGAATTATTCGTATTTTATTCGTAGAAAATAGACCGTTCATCTGTTCAATACGAAACGAACGCGTCTAGACTCAGAAAATTATTCCGCTTTCATTTAAAATGCTTTCGAGACCCAAATTATTTTGTTTCGAAAGGTCGCTTGTCTTACGAGTCAGTCGAGTCGATTATATCTTCCTAAAGGCAAGTTTTCTATACTCTTCTAATTCCAAAATAGTTCAATATTTTACATATCCAACTTTCTTATGATATGCAAGTATTGCTATTCTATTCTCAGTTCAGAATAGATAAATGTTTTACATATCGCTGAGTTAAATGTTTATTATGCAAGTACTCTTTAGCTATTCAAAGTTCAGAATAATTAAGTGTTTTTACTTATCCAAATACTGGATTTATAAAAAATTTATACCTTGAGAAAAATGGTTTTGTTGTGTGTATTCCTGCCCAAGTAAATGGGAGGAATAAAATTTATAAGGGTCTCGATTTTTATGACCCCTTTCAATAAAATGTTTTAAGATTGGATGAATGAGTAAGTGACCTGGGCGGACGGTCTGGTGGAGGAACATGTATTATATGAAATATTTATTATACAAACTATGCCATAGGAAGATATATTGCCTTTATATTTGAGTACTCGTATTTTAGGACATGTTTCCATGAAGCATGATCCAGTGCTATCACAAGGGCTGATCAGCATGTGATAGTATGTCCGTCGGAGAAAGATTCCAATCTAAATTTATATTGCTTTCAATAATCATAGCCTGAGTGATTTATCAAGTGTTTTTGTTTTGGATAAAAAGATGAAATGCAGTTTTGATTCAGTTTCTGATTTATGTTGATACTTAATTTGTTGTTAAATATCAAAAGTGGTATTAATAGAGATGATTGATGTTGACTTCAGTATGGGATGTTATGAGCATCAAAGTTCATATTGATATCTAATTTGATATGACATCAAAATGAGTATTGATATCAAGAGTTCGGTTCTGCATAAAGTTTATGATTCAGTCCATAATCATTGTTCATGTTATTGTTGTTTACGATATTTCCGTAAGCACTGTTTTACGAGTTTTATTCTCGTCAAGATTCAAAGTATTGTTAAAGCATTTCGCTCGAAAATATCAAAAGGGTTTTGAATATAGTGAGAAATAATTATCCGATTCTTCAATAATTTTTTTTGATTCAGCAATTACGATTTTAAATGTTCTGCTCTAATGTAGATGTCGGTTTTATATCAAAATGACCATATATATGCTATAATGAACTTGCTGAGCATTTATTTCGCTCATACTTTCCTGCTTTTAATCTTAACCTCCGGTGAGGACTAGCTTATGCTGTTTAGCTGCATAACTCAAGGAAGCAAAGAAGAAGCTTTTGGAATATGGTTGGTCTAGGGTTTGCGGAACTAGAGTAAGTTCTATTGTATAAAGTTGTGTTTATATATATATGTATTAGTTATGTTATTAAATCATTGGTCTAGTATACTTTTTTTCGAAGTTATACTAGTGGGTTAAGTTTTGAGTTGGGAATTTGTGAAAAGCGTTTGAAAAGAAAGTGAAAAATTACTTATGGAATTTGGAATTCTTGTTTCTAGAACTGTACCTTAAAAGATTTTGGATTAGTTTGGGGTCATAGATGTTAAATATTCAGCTGTTGGCATTTATTTATTGATTTAACAGGTTAATTTGGATTGAGATTTCATCGTGACGACCAAATCCCTGACCCCGGATTTGGGGGCGTTACAGCCGTGTTCAACTCCAAGGATAAAACCATTACCTTAACTCTCAAAGGTAAGGAACACTGTATTAACTATGATGCTATTGAAAAATGCTTTAAATGGCCTGAAAATAACAATCTTGCTCCACAGACAAACATTGATGTAAGTAACATGCTTATCTATATGGGCTATGCTCTTACTGCCACCAAGTTAGGTGAGATTAGAAGACTAGGCTTTAGGAAATAATGGATCTTTTTATGTGATTCCTTTATCAAGGTGTTTTCTCGTAAAGTTAGCAATTTCGATGTTGTAACTTACTCAATTGTTAACATGCTTTATATGTTGCTTAGTGACAAATACCATTACTTTAGTGAGTATGTCCTGTATAATTTAGGGTATAAGCTAGGAGACATTAAGAAAAGGTCTAAAAACATATATTATGCTAGATTCTTTATGTTACTAGCTAATTTTGTTTCTGAAGATCTTATCATTGAGAACTCAACCAACAAGCTAGATTGTTGGGTACAAGAGAGAAGGATTATTGTTGATCTTAATAGGGCCAATCACCTTGAGGATGTTCCCCTCATTTACATGCCCATTATGGAGTAGCCTAATGTAAGTGAGGTAAACACTTCTTTCCCTACTACTTCTCTACCACCAGTTTTTTTGCAGACTACTGTGGTTATGGCATCTGTGATAGTGACCAAAGAGGTGCCTACCCAAGCCACTAAAACAAGAATTTCCAAACTCAAGTCTCATAGACCCTACTCTAGTTCCACTCAAAAGGAACCAGTTTAAAAATCTACCAAAACTAAAAAGGGGAGTGTGAAAGGAAGTAAGTCTGGTGAGGGATAGGGTGAACATAAAAGAAACCCTAAGGATAAGGATGGAGAGGTGTATGCAACCCAACCTAGCCACACTGCAGTTTCCCAACAAACTATAGTGCTTAATAAGGATTTAAGCTCATTACTAGTTTCATCTTCTCAAAAGGATGTTACTATTGAAACAAGCTCTCAACCAAGAGCACAGGCCAAGAAAGAAGAAATATAAAACACTTTGGGATACACAGGGTGCACACACTGTGCCTACTGCAGTCAAAGACTCAGTTCACGCACCTTCTCTAAGTCAGGTTGATGTGGCTCCAATAAATATGGAGTCACAACCAAAATCTAAAGAAACACCTCACACACAAAACTCACCCACTATATCTTTGGATGTGGACATGATTCACACATCAATTCCTGATTGTCCATCTTTAACTCTATTGGAGAAGCCAAAATCTCAAGCAAGTGAGCATCATCTTTTAAATGATTTGTTGGCTCACTTGCCATTTCTTTCTGATTCTACTGAGAAATTTGTGCAAAATCTCAAATCAATCACCACCGATTCTACAGTAGTTTCAATTCCACACTCTGTTATTTCTACTATCTCGACGGATATTGTTCATCTGTTGACCAGTGATTGTATCTCAACGGATGTGCTTAACAGGAATTATCTGTTGAACCCTTCAACTTCTACTTCGACGGATGTTTCTCATCCATTGGCTGTCTCTGCACCACTTGAAATCTCAACTATTGTTACAAGTGCAGATGATTTAGTAGTTGTACAATCACTCTTAGGATTGAGGGAATGGATTGAACAGAGTGAGAGGCTGAGTTGCTCTCAGGCAAAAGGAGAGGAAAAGAGTGAATCTATGCAAGCTATTTCTTCCAGCTTGCAAAAGTGAGTGAGTGGAGTCCCACCTTAGTAGGTGAAGGTGAGGGTGTAAGGGTGGGAAGCCAAGGGGAGCAAGAAAATAGAGAAAATGAGAGAAAAGTAGGTACTGCAGAATGGGAAGAGCCCATTGTAAGTGCGTTAAGGGGTGTCAATGAGGCTGAAAAGAAACAACTATTTCAGCAAGATTATCAAGCTATCTTAGACTCTGTTTCTTATGAAGCTGAGGCATTTACTCACCATGTTCCAGCTTATCAAGTTTTGGCTGAATAGGACAATGAGGCAGCTGAGAGAATTCTCAACTTGGTGCACACAATTGCTTCCATGCAAAGGGCGAAGGATGCAATCACTGCAATGCCCTCCAAAGCTGGTGACGATTTTGAATATCCATCTGGTGGTTCTGAAGACAGTTTTCAGGATGATGATGATGAAGAAGAAGGAGAATTCATGGACATAGGGGGGAAAAGCAGGCCCTAGCTCAAGCATCAACACTCCATCATGGATGCTCGGCAAAGAATGCAATGAGAATCACTACAAATCAACTCTCTTTTACATAATTCACCAGACTCAGACAACTCTTCAAGCTACTAAAAATGCCAACACCAAGAGATTTCTTCAAGCACACCTGAAGTCTCTTCAATTGCACCAAATCCAATCACTCAAGCAAACTCAAGATGTGACTGAGCTCAAGACAGAGACTGGTCAAGTCAAAAAGGACATCAATACAAAACTGGAGGCTACCTTTCCTAACACAACAATGTTAGATATTAACAGACAACTCAGGAAAAACTCTGATTTGAGTAAAAAGGTAGATTCTTTGGACACAAGGCTCCAGACCCTAAAAACCTCAATCACTCAAATCCACCTCTATCACGCTCAACAAATACTGCTTCTTCAAAAGTTGGTGGCTGCACAAACCTCTACCTCTGCTCAACTTGATGCTAACAGAAAGAGGGAGAAAGATTCTATTATTCCAGTTAGCCTTGGACAATCAGTTAGTGAGGGGGAGAAAGTGCCCAGCATACAAGTCAGCAAGGTGATTGTTCCAGCAATTAATTTCTCCAAGTCACCAGCTCTTGACGGTATTGATGTAATCAATTTAGAAGCAACTGAAATGAAGTTGAAGGAAAAATGGAAGCAGCTTGATGAAAACATCAAGAAGAAATTTGGTCAAATTTAGTAACAAGACAAAGTCTTTTCTCATTTCTCTCAATTGAAACCAATTTCAGCAAATAACATGAGCTTAGGGAACATGGAAAGGGGTCAACCCTGAACAATCAAATCTCCAAAGGCTAATGTGATTTTTCAGCCAAAGAGAAATTATCCAAAAAATTCAGACAAAATCCATTGGACCTCATGTATGAAACCCCTAAGCCAGATGAGAAGAAGCTGTTAGGAATGTCTATTACTTTCTTCAAGGATCCCAGAGACTCAGTACTAAAGAAAAGAATTGCTAAAATCTACAGGAATGGGAAAATGATCTGTATGGTGGTTGGACATCCATATTTTGCAGATGCTAAGAAAGAAGAAAAGGTGAATCTCAAGAAAAAACAAAATTAAGATGCTTTAGATGCCAAGATTCAAGCTAAGAAGCTGCAACCACATATTCTGTAATGCCCTCTTTGACATCTGAGAATATGATTGAAGGAAAGCAAGAAAAAACAAAGAAGACTAGAAAATTTAGATACAAGCTCCCATCCAAGAGGAAGCTGGATTTCAGTGATGATAGGGAATAATACATGCCAACCCAATATACCATCTCAAATCAACCAGCCACACCCACTTTGGAGGAGGCTGAATTAAAAGTTGATCCTGACAGGAATTTCCATGATGAACCCATAATTCCCAAGGATGAACCTATAGATTGGGATAGCCTGCCTCTTCCTGATCTAAATATTCCAATCCAAACCAAGCCAAGAAAGACAAATAAAAGAACAATCAAGAAGGTCAAACCTGTAAAACTTCAATCCAAATCATTGGCCAAACCCAAACCAACTGTCAACAAGGGAGATCAACTCTTCATTTGTGACATCAAAGAATTCTCAGACATTAATCTTTATCTGGATGAGCTAGAAGAAGTTAGAGCTATTGATGCTTACAAACATCTTCTAGAAAGATTAGTCTTCAGGTATAAGGGTGGAAAAGAGATGACTTGGCCCCTTCACAGAATTCTCAATGAAGGCTATTCTATCTTGGTGAAGATTTACTCCTCAATTAAAAAGAGTTTTGGATTTAACATTGTTGCCAAGAAAATGGTACTGAACAAAATTGAGGAGATAATGAATATCAGAAGAAATCCAAATGCACTTCCAAGAGTTTTAACAATTCCATACACAGGAAGTAGAGTGCATTTGATGCCTTACTGGATAATGGAGTTCAAAGATGAAAAATGCATCAGAAGATTCTTCAGATTGGAAGATCAGCTAAAAATTTCTAGCAATGAAACTCTCAAGAAGATGCAAGAAAAGCTGGATCAGTCAAATGAGGATGAATTTGAATTCTACAGGCAACTCCAACACCAGATTGAAGAAAATAATGTGAAATTGGGAAAGAAGTTCAGACAGTTAAGGAAATAAACTAAATTTGCTCAGTCTAGAGGAGCTCCTTGAAAATGACCAGTGAGATTTTCTTCAATCCTTCCTCTCCGTGTTTTTCAATAAAATTGCAGCACTTATTAATTTTATCTACTAGAAATTAGTCTGTATTTATAGGGTGTTTTGTTATCATCAAGTTTCTCTTAATTTATAGGTACAATTCCAGTAGACATAAATTAGAGGAGATTGTTAGAAATATGTTGTGCACTCGATGATATGTTGAACAAAACACTTATTAGGTTTAATTCAGTAAAATTGCAGCCTTCAACGGATGATCACTTTAACATCTGTTGAAAGGGTAACATATGTTACAATAAGATTAGTAGAACATTCCTGCATATTGTAATGCCTTAAAGAACTATATGTTGTAGAATTTTTTAAGTCATGTTTACTACTAGATTGATATTCAAGATAGGTCAGATAATTATAAATATTAGATGCCTTGTAATCTTGTATAAGTGCAATTGAGTTAACTTCCATGAAGATAGTCTCAACGGATGTTCTACAAGGCTTTAACGGATAATCAACTAAAGTTTCAACGGATGTTTAACCAGACCCTCAACCAATGTTCAACGGATGAACAAATTCAAAAGAGCAGTTGATAGTGACTTGACAGTCACATGCGTTGATTGTATGCAAATGAAATGTGGCAGCCTATTTACAGGTTTTAGAGAACAAAGAAGCATTTCCATTTCCATGCTTAACTGAAGATATTCAAAGATGCTGGATGAAGAAATGAAGCAGCATGAAATTAGACTAGAGACATTTTATCTTATTTGTTTATTTTTTTATCATGTAACTTGGTGATATATAAACCAAGTGTAGCAAGTTGAAATGTATAAAAATTATGGTAAATAATTACCAGAGAAATAGATAAAGCTATATATGTAAAGAATTTCTCTGTTCTTTGTAAGCTCAACTTGTAAACAGCTGTGTGTAAACATTGCATCACAAAGTTCTCATATTAATATATATATATATATATATATATATATATATCTGGTGGATAAGTTCAATCCACCAGAAAGTTTTTAAATACTTGTATTTGATTACTTTGTGTTTTTATTTCATCAATATTTTCATTCCGCACCATAGAGAAATCAAACACAATTGTATATTCACAGTAGAACTGTTCTTAAAATTGAAAAGTAGCCAGAATTACATTCAACCCCCATTCTGTAATTCTTTGTTAGATTATTAGGGAATAACAATTCCCTTGAATGTGTAGTTATGCAGTATATAAGCATATATTAGGTTTACACAATAGATGTCACGAATTGATATATATGTAACCTAGCAGCTCTCAAGAATTATTGTTCATCCTTTGAGAGAGTAGATTTGTAATCAGTTTTTACCAATCAATACAAAACTGTTGCATTCTGTTGAGTGCCTAATTCGATTTATCTGCATAAACTGTATTCACCCCCCTCTACAGTTGTATTAATGACCTAATATAAAACTTATTTAATCTTAAACTCTATCTGAATCCTCTATTTTCCTTTTCTTCCGTAAATTCTCCTTTATTATCGTTTTACTTTCTCCGTCCACAACCATTGCTTTTTAAATAACTGCAATATGAATTTGTACTCAAAATAACAGCTCGCCTTTTGATTTCATAGTGTATGTTCTTGTTGAAACATTTTTACCTTCTTTGTTTCAATATCTATATACTCGAGGTACAAATCTTACTAATTCCAAAGAAATCATCGTATTTCTCGACACGTGTACAATTTCCTATTTTAATTTCATAAATCTTATGTTCCAACTACTCTTGCATATAACTTGGTAAATATTTGTCTAAGAATGACTCCGTAAATTTCTGCCATGAAATAACTTATTCTTCCTAATTGCTTTCTTAGATTCCTTCCAGATATTTACTTTATTCTTTTAAGTAAAACTCATATACTGCATCTTGCTTTAATCAAATATTATATTCCTATAAAATTCTATGAGGAAATATAACTAGAATGAAAAGTTTTGAAACTACCGGTTCTTGGTGTTAGCAGTTGTTGTTGAGCGAATGCAGCTTATTGTTGTTATGGAAGTTAGAGAAGTTGGTTAGTTACACGATCTTTCTTGAACTTGGTCTTAATTTTGATATTGGTTTTCTTCCTCTGGGTTAATGGGTAGGGATGTCACTTTACTGCTTTCGATAAGCAATTTATTTAGCAATAGGCTAGCATGGAAATTATACATTTCTTATACTAAAAGTTTATAGAACTCTCTCTTCAAATTTTAACCTTTTTGCACATGCAGTCCAATTACTATATAATTCATTCATCACATAAGGAGTACTTACATGATAAGAGTTCAAAAGGTTTCACTATAAAAATAAGGAACAGAAGCAAAAATGCCTTCATCGGCTTTTAGATAAAATTTTGTAAGCTATTCAGGGTGAGTTTTGTGAAAAAGTTACAATATTGAAAATGCAACAATAGATTAACAAAAATACGTGGATAAATAGTACAAAGGGTTTAGTTACAATGATAAGTACAGAGGAAATAAAGTACAACAACAAGTTCTAAAGGAAATAAGGTGTATCAATATATCTAGGGTTAAATAATGGAAATGCTGAAACATATCATCCTATATACCCTTAACTTCTAACTAGCCGCTACTACTTCAACATACTAGTAGAAATACTAGAAGCAAATTACTATACAACAGAAAACTCGATATCTTACCAAGCTACTGTAAGTCTACTAGCACTAAAAAGTTCAATAAATATTGTGGGTCCCGCAAGCTGTCTTACCTGTAATTAACCGGCATCTCATATCTTGATATCATGGCCAAAGATATCTTTAAACACTGAAAGACTCAACATCAATAACTTAATAATTTTACAGGCCTCATTTTAAACATCATTAGTTAATGGATCCTCATTCATATGTCTGCGTACAATCCATGTCACAGCCCAAAAATAAAACTAACAGAAAATAACTGATAAATATAAAGTCATTACAAACGGCTGTTAACAATAAAATCCAAGATCACAAAGGTTCAGTATTTGAGCAGTCTAACACTACAACTATTACAACTTTTACATACTATCGGTCCTCACACAGACGTCAACTATACTACATGAGCTCTCACATAAGCCTCAACATCTCTACCGGTAGACTTACGAGTAGTCTGCTTGAATCTAACCATACTTGCTAGCTGAAATAAAATAAATAAATAGCAAGAAGTGAACCAAACACTCAGCAAGATATATAATGAGACACAAATTAACAACATAGCAATTCATAATTCGAAATTGGGGTGGATGGAATCATTAATCAAGTCAAAATCAAATCATTGCTCAAAATCATTTAATGACGCTACGGATTACAGCCGGTGATCAGCCGTGAAGTAAGCCCGAACCTCATTGGGTCCTAATAAATTTTAATTGGGATCCCTAGGCAACTTTTAAGCCTAATATAATAAGTATGAAAGGGACTTGCATCTTAGTCCAATCCATCAATCTCAAGAAAACATTCTTTTGTTTGAAAAGCAATTATCTTTTATAAAACTGATGCCAGGGAGAAATGACAAGGATTCCAAGCAATAAAGTTTAAATTATAAAGCCACGATTGGAACTCGTATCAGAAATAAATTATCATCTCACTAGCAGGGTCATCAATGATGAATAATAATGGTATATCAACCAAGGAAGAAAGTATTGAAAAAGGAATCATAACGATAATCAACAAGATAGGGATCTCAAATTTGGAGGATAATACATGGAATATATCTAGTTACAAAGTTTGGGTATGATAATAAAGAGTAATGAAGAAGTATGAAGTAGGATTACTGATATCTCAAGGTATCAGGGGTATATGGAAATAGTATCAAATCAATAGGGTTTTATGATCATGGGAATTGAGATATTGGAGCTTATGAAGGTAATTTGGTATGATAATATTAATCGAGGTATATCAATTATGGATACTAAGTCAATTTGGGTCAAGATGTAGATATGCAAATGATCTTTAATAGTGCACAAATGAACTTGGAACAATTGCGATAATCACAGGCATGGCATAACATTTGTAAGATCTCATTTTAATATTAAGGTACTTGCATAAAATAGATTTGTCAAGGGAGAAACACTTGATAATATAGTTTAAAGCAAACATCACCTGAACGATAAGTGAGGGTAGGGACACTTGCCTTAAAGAAGGCTTTATCTAGAACTCGACTTGGCTTAGGAGCAACCGGGAGCACTACTCGACCTTGAACGCAAGCTTTCTATCTTCACTTGATCCTACATAATAATAATAACTCTCATTATAAAAGACCTTAAGTCAACACACATTACTATATACAGCACTATAAAACCTTCGAGCACATAATCACAGTTAAGTACATTCAATATATAATTTAGACTTGGTTCATCATTGGGCATTTGAATGATCTGACTTATCTAATCTCCACCAATTGACTAGCATAGTGCAACTTTACTAGTCTCAAAACTCGAAGTGCCTAAACTTGGGAATCTCATTTCCCTCGACCACACCTATGGCCTTACCTTCTAATGACCTCTATATACTTGAAGACACTAAGCCCTATCTAGGCCTCACTCATAGGGTTCACAAAACTAAGTGTAAGTCGTAATGTTCTCATTTGCACTCTCTTGGAGACACCTTGGGCGACTTAGGGTCTTTGATACTCTTTTGCTCTAGTACTTCCTCAAAAAAATAACCTAATGGATTCTTAAGACCTAAATCTAACTTATTCACTTGGAATGACACCAAGGTCTAACCTAGGCCTCCCTGGGCCTACCCTCAAAGTTGACACAAATCTGTTTGGTGCCTTAAAAACTGCCCTGTTTTTGACTTAGTTTTAACCATTGATTCTAACTCTAAACCAACATATTTTGACTTGAAAACCTTCCCTAGACTTACTAGTATCAGTAATAATCAAGGCCTAATGAGGGTATACTCATAAAACTACTTAATGACCTCAAAACTACACCCAACCTAAAATGTCCCCTGTTTTGGCAGGTTTAGCATTTCCGCTTGTGCACCTCACTAAATGGTAAGTTTTATTAATCTAATTCTCTTGGACTCAGTTATATATCAACTCTTAACTCTTTGTATCTTGGGCCTACTAAGACCTAAGAAATGCCCATTCAAAACTCACCTACAACTAGTTTGCAAATCTGAAAAATCAAAGTGTCCTACTCTAAACCTTTCCACCTTAACTCCCACTTTAAAACCAAGAGATCAACCTTTAACCAAGCCACCCTACTGCACCAATATCTTCAACTAATTCCTCAAAAAGTTTGGAGATCATTAACACCCTAGTTCACCTTCATGCAAATAAATTACCAAAAATAATGCAAGTTAACAATCATCAACATTTCGACCAAACAATGAAGATTACTCCTTATAAATTCGACTTCTAACACTTACCCAACAATAATAATCATGCATACTATCTTAACTTAACTAATTTTAGCAAAACAACATGGAAACAACTCCTAATATGCATAAACAAATTCGAAATTCAAGGATTTAAACCATACATGCATGCTTTCGAATGAACTAGTAAAATTTCATAATTTTTGATCAAAATATCATTATAAAACTAACATGCAAAACTAGAAATAGCTTTAACAAGAATTATCACTAACATGCAAAGAGTGTCATCAAGTTTTCTTTACAAAATACATATTACTAACACATAAGTAATGTATCTCATGGAGAAGTCTTTGATTCACAAGAATCAAGGGTTTTCTATTTGAGTTTAAACAAAAAAATCACATGCAACCATGAATCATCAACTTTTAAACAAAAAATCTTTGGGAAATGTGTAAACTTGGCATAGGAAGTGTAATTACACTAAAAGAAGGTGGGAGATTGAATGAAAAATATAAGGGAATGGTGGAGGGGGCTTCGACCGAGAGAAGAGAGGGAGGAGGTGTAGGATTTTATACATCACAGAAGCATGGTAAAATATTTTTCTTGATATAAAATCCATATAATCGCATATAAATCGTGAATAAATCGAGGGATCGATTACTAACCTTTAATAGCGATCCAAGAACGATGAACGGAAATCCCTAGCAGCTGCTCCTCAAGTGTGAAACACTCCACTAGTATCCACCAAGAGATCAAAATAATGGAGGGAGGAAGAGGTTGAGAGAATTAGGGTTCTTATTATTTTTTGGGTTGAGGCAAATAGGGTTTATAATAGTATATTTATAGGCAAAATTTCCAGCTGAAAATTTTCCCATAAAATATTATTATTATTAACCCTTTAATTGATTATTCTTATTAACCAATTAACTAATAATTAAAACTCCTTTTAATCATTAATCCCTTTTCTAAACACTTTAGAAAAATAATTCTCTCACTTGATTTAATTTCCAAAATTAAATTCTTAATTAATAATATTAAGAACTTTTCTTAATTAATTTATAATTAATTAAATCTCATTTAATCAATTATTAAATTTTCTAATTAATTATTTATTTCGCAAATAAATAATTACAATCCATTATTAATTAATTCCTCCACCATTAAATCATTCTCTTTTATGGTGTGACACTGTAGGTTCAATATTAAGCCAGTAGTAGAAATAAATAATAATAAAACTATTTTATCATTATTTATATAAATTCTCTAAATCATTAAATATGATTAATTAATAAATTAATCATATTTATTCTACATCGTGAGGGATACTTCTCAGCATATCGCGACTATCCGGATAATACGAATTCACTGCTTAGAATACCAAGAACCTATTTAGTGAATAGTTACCGTACAATTAATTTCCTTCTACACTGCAATGTCATTATTAAATACAAGGCATGGAACTCGTGTCAAGCCTATCTTATTTAATCATATGCTTTCCCATTCACTATGCTTAGTTCTAATTAATGTGGAATAGAAACTCCTTTCTAATTTCATTCACTCTGGCCAGAGATTCCTGAACTAGCATAAGTGGATCAGCATTGAACATTCTTTTCTTTTCACTGGAAGGGGTAGATCCTTTATTGATCATATACTATCTTCGTGTACAAATTCCTACACCTAGTAGAGCCCTTATTATTGTCCCTGGAGACTAAGAGCTAAACCAAAGTATAGTTCAGTGTACACAAGATGACTATGATGACCTCAAGTCTAAGGATACTTGTACAGCTATCACTATGTGAACATCTGCTTATACGTGAGTGAACTCCATCAGTTGTTCGGCTGTGTGAGTCTTGTTCAGTGAACTTATTCTATAATAAGCACCTACATACTAGCTATAATGTCACCACATAAATGTCTATGAGAACAGACATCCTTCATAATGAAGCAAACATAGTATGTACCGATCTTTGCGGATTACTAATTACCAGTTAGTAATCCTACGACCAGGAAATATTTTAGTTCATAGTTATCATCTTTTAGGTCTCATTAATATGATCTCATTATAATCCATAAAAAGCTTTACTCTAAACTATGGTATATCTTATTTAAACACTTAAATAGATAAAGCCCGCAATAAAACCAAAACAAGCCTTTTATTAATATCAATGAAATCAAAACATATTACATAAAAGTTATTCATAAATCATCATACATGATTGGACTTAGGACACATCTATTTAAATCTCCCACTTGTACTAAAGCCAATCACTCTGGTATCTAATACCCATCTTGTCTTTATGACGATCAAAGTGACTTTGAGAAAGTGACTTTGTTAAAGGGTCTGCTATGTTGTTATGTGTGTCAACTCTCTTGACGTTGACATCTCCTCTTTCAACAATCTCCTTAATCAGATGAAAGCACCGCAGGACATGCTTGAAATTCTTATGGGATCTTGGTTCCTTAGCTTGTGCTATTGCTGCGTTGTTATCACAATACAACAAAATAGGCTCCTCAATGATAGGAACAACTCCCAACTCAGAAACAAATTTCCTCATTCAAACGGCTTCTTTTGCAGCCTCACTTGCAGCTATATATTCTACTTCCGCTGTGGAGTCAGCCGTTGTAGACTGTTTGGAACTCTTCCAACTAATCGCACCACCATTCAGAGTAAACACGTACCCTGACATGGATTTTCTATCATCACTTTCTGATTGAAAACTAGAGTCAGTATAACCCTCTATTTTCAACTCAGATTCACCACCAAAAACAAGAAAAATATCCTTAGTCCTTCGCAAGTACTTAAGGATGTTCTTCACTGCTTTCCAGTGGTCTTCACCTGGATCGGACTGATATCTGCTCATCACACTTATTGAATAAGCAACATCAGGCCTAGTACATAACATCGCGTACATGATAGATCCTATTGCTGAAGCATAAGGAATCTTACTCATACGCTCTCTTTCCTCAGGTGTCTTAGGAGACATCTTTTCGGAAAGGGACATTTCATGGCTCATCGGTATGAGACCTCTTTTGGAGTTTTCCATGCTAAACCTTTTAAGCACTTTCTGGATGTATGTACCCTGGGTAAGACCTATCATTCTTCTAGATCTATCTCTATAGATCTTCATACCAAGAATGTAGGATGCTTCTCCCAAGTCCTTTATAGTGAAGTTCTTCGATAGCCACCCTTTGACTGATTGCAGCATCGATATATCATTTCCTATAAGAAGTATGTCATCCACATACAATACAAGAAATGTCACCGCGCTCCCAGTAACCTTCTTGTAGACACATGGTTCATCTTTGTTTTTGATAAAACCAAACTCTTTGATTGTCTCATCAAAATGGATGTTCCATCTACGAGAAGCTTGCTTTAAACCATATATGGTTCGCAGCAGCTTACACACTAGGTGTTCATTTCGCTTGGAAAGAAAACCCTCTGGATGCGTCATATACACTTCCTCTTCAAGTTTCCCATTGAGGAAGGCCGTTTTCACGTCCATTTGCCAGATCTCATAGTCGTAGTAAGCAGCAATAGTAAGCAAAATCCGAATTAATTTTAACAGGGCTACAGGTGAAAAAGTTTCATCAAAGTCAATCCCTTGCCTTTGTTTGAATCCTTTTGCCATGAGCCTGGCCTTATAGATCTCCACCTGGCCATCTGCTCCAATCTTTCTTTTGTATACCCATTTGCACTCAATAGGCTTCACACCCTTAGGTGCTTCAACCAAAGTCCATACTTGGTTGGTATACATAGATTCCATTTCGGATTTCATAGCACTTTACCATTTCTCTGAGTCAATACTACTCATAGCCCCATTATAGGTCATAGGGTCATCATCATCAATGATTGACAACTCATTGTCATTCTCAATGACAAGGACATAATACCTCTCAGGTTGGTGAGACACTCTCCCTGTCCTATGAATGGGCTGTTCCATAGAAGGTTGTTCAGTCTGAATAGGTGTTTCCACTTGAACCGTAGTAGTTTGTGCTTCTTGAAGTTCATCAAGTTCAATCTTGCTCCCACTATTTCCTTCAAGGATAAACTGCTTTTCCAAGAAGGTATCATGTCTGGAGACAACCCCCCTATGATCGGTGTAAAAGTAATACCCTAAAGTCTCTTTAGGATATCCCACAAAATTACATTTTACAGATCGAGATTCCAGCTTATCTGGGTCAACTTTCTTGACATAAGCTGGACATCCCCAAATCTTAACATGTTTAAGACTCGGTTTCCTTTCTTTTTATATCTCATATGGAGTTTGAGGAACAGATTTGGAAGGCACCTTATTCAGTAAATATGCTGAGGTTTCCAATGCATAACCCCACAGGAATACTGGAAGATTCGCATAGCTCATCATGGACCGAACCATGTCTAACAAAGTTCGATTTCTCCTTTCAGATAGCCCATTCAACTGTGGAGTATATGGAGGAGTCCACTGGGAGACTATACCATTTTCTCTGAGATAAGCTAGAAACTCTCCATTCAAGTATTCACCACCTCGATCTGATCGAAGAGTTATAATACTATGTTTGGTTTGTTTCTCCACTTCATACTTATATTCTTTGAACTTTTCAAAGGCTTCAGACTTGTGTTTCATCAAATACACATATCTGAATCTAGATCGATCATCTATGAAAGTAATGAAGTATGAAAATCCACCCATGGCTTGCGTAGACATTGGTCCACATACATCTGTGTGTACCAATCCTAGCAAATCTGCAGCCCTCTCTCCATGTCCACTAAATAGAGATTTGGTCATTTTACCCAATAGACAAAACTTGCATGTAGGATATGATTTAAAATCAAAGGGGTCAAGTAACCCTTCCTTATGCAATGTCCGCGGTCTATTTTCACTAATATGACCAAGTCTGCAGTGCCACAAGAAAGTGAGATTTTCATCATCCCTTTTTCTTTTATTAGTATGTTCAATTTGTAGTAAATTATGCTCTACGTCACATACATACAGACCATTATTTAAAATACCACTTCCATAAAGAACGTTATCTCTAAGAATTGAACATTTATTATTTTGAATAACAAACAAAAATCCAGCCAAGTCTAACATGGGAATAGAAATAATATTCCTCACAATTGAGGGAACAAAATAACAATTATTTAAAATAATAGTCTTATCCGTAGGCATAGGTAAATGAAATGATCCTACAACTTCAGCAGCAACTCTTGCTCCATTTCCCATCCGTAGAATCACCTCCTTTTCTTCAAGAGTCCTACTTCTTCTTAGTCCCTGCAACGAATTGCAAATATGAGAACCATAGACGGTATCTAATACCCAAGTAGAAATTTGATTTAATGACATATTCAATTCAATCATGAACATACCTGAAACAGAAGCGGTATTCTCACTACCCTTCTTCTTCTTCAATTCTGCAAGGTAAACCTTGTAGTTCTTCTTCCAGTGCCCCATTTTGTTACAGTGAAAGCAAACAGCTTTACTCTTGGGGTCTTAAGCTTTTGGTTGAACTGGCTTTTTTTCACCTACTTTCTTCTTCTTGGAAGGGTTCTTCTTCCTTTTCTTAGGATTGGAACCTTCACCAATTAGAAGAACAGAACTCTTCTTAGGGGGAAAATTCGATTCCGCAGGCTTCAACATGTTGTGGAGTTGAGGCAGGCTGACATCCAGCTTATTCATGTGAAAGTTCACAACAAACTGCAATAACGAACCCGGAAGTGATTGCAAGACCAAGTCTTGGCTCAGCTCCCCATCCATGGCAAAACCAAGTTGTCCAAGACGTTCAATCAAATTGATCATCTTAAGCACATGGTCATTCACAGATGATCCCTCAGACATCCTACAACCGAACAGCTCCTTCGATATCTCATATCGAGCTGTCCTCCATGCCACATCATACAACTCTTGTAGATGCATAAGGATAGTGTGAGCATCCATATGCTCATGCTGCTTCTGTAGCTCAATGTTCATGGAAGCTAGCATGATGCATTGAGTAACATTTGCATCATATATCCACTTACGATACACAACATGTTCATCATTATGTGCATCGCTAGCAGGTTCAGTAGGCTTATGTGAGTCAAGCACATATTCCGGCTTCTCAACCCTGAGAACAATTCTCAGGTTTCAAAGCCAGTCAGCAAAATTAGGACCAGACAGCTTGTGAGCATCTAGTATACTCCGGAGTGATAGTGTAGAAGACATAACGTATATAGTAAATCTGTAAATGATGAACACATAACAACACTTAGCAAATATTCAATTTTATTTCAAAACACTATATGAATCGGGTCTTTATTCATAAGTGGCTCCCACTAGTTTATCTAAATTATATAACCCCTTTAAGTGAAAAATTAAGCATTCATAATGCTAGTGGGAATAGAGATCCTACATTCCATCATACAACCTCAGCTGTAGCATGAAACATCATGTGATGTTCAATAGGCAGACAACTCTTGTCAATTACATCTTATGTTATTCCCTAATAAAATTTTAGCCTCTTGACTAATTGAGTCACGGCTGTAGCACGACAGACTCAATATTCTAAGTCAAGTCTAACCCAACATTTCGTACTATTGAATCAGTCTCCAACGGCCCACGGCTGCAGCACGTAACGACCTTTAGATTCTAATTCAATGTACGCATCTCTATGTAATAGACAAGTATTTCTTATTTCGAAATCAAAGCCCTCGGCTGTAGCACGAAATGACAATGATTTAAAAATAAGAACTACTTTCTACCATGTTGGAAGGCTTTGACCGACACAAGCCCGTTGTGTCATTGGCTAATTACTACTTGATATTATGTAATTTTAGAGGGATTATATTATGTTACAATCATAATCATATTATAAAGAGATTCTTCCTTTTAAATTAAATATTTCAAATCAATAATCGATAATCAGATGATTCTCAGATCGGGGGGAGCATTGTCAAGAGGCGTCACTTAATACCCCTTTCTTACAGATAGAAATCTGCTTTTGACAGAATCATCCTTTCTTTCAATATTGAAAATTCATATTTAATTACGTGTTTCATAAACACAAGAATCTCATGATTGTATTCATAATATTATTGTTAAGGCAAGAAATGATTCTTATTCTAGATTTTCTAGAGCACGCCTTATATTGATTTAAGTTCACCTAAATCTATCATCGCATGTTAAACATAGGCATATATCTCATATATAAAATAAATAAACAAGTAAGCATGCAGGCAATATCATGTCACACATTGATATAATGATGTATGAATTTATTATAGCATTTTAAAAGCAATTAAAATAATTAAAACATGCTTTAAAACACTTTCGGGAATATAAACAGTTCAAAACTTTTTTATAAAAAAAAATTTTGACCACTCCATTAGATCCGTCTCGGAAAAATGAATCCAACGATATATTGCACGCCCAAAACGGAGTTACGAAACTCCCAGAAAACAAATTAAAAAAATAGATGGGCTGTAACGCATTACAGGAACACCGTGCCACCATCAACATAAGTACAGCCCCATGAACATCAGTACAGACTCTAATTTCCAGCAGCATACAACATATATATATATATATATATACATAACAGATTACATATATATACATATTTAATTATGAATTTTAATTAAAACAACTTTAAAAATTCATATTAATTAATTCACACATCAGAAAATTATGAAAAAAATACACAGACGATCTACAACACTTTTAGAACCCAAATCTACAGTCAAAAAAATTTTGATAAATAATTTCTAATCAATCATAATTAATCCATGATATAACTTGCAAAGATCATAATAAATTCATACAATATCATAAAATTCTGAAATTTTTATCACAGATCTATATGCATACAACCTATGCTCTGATACCATTGTAGGATTTTATACATCAAAGAAGCATGGTAAAACATTTTTCTTGATATAAAATCCATATAATCACATATAAATCGTGAATAAATCGAGGGATCGATTACTAACCTTTAATAGCGATACAAGAACGATGAACAGAGATCCCTAGCAGCTGCTCCTCAAGTGTGAAGCACTCCACCGGTATCCACCAAGAGATCGAAATAATGGAGGGAGGAAGATGTTGAGAGAATTAGGGTTCTTATTATTTTTTGGGTTGAGGCAAATAGGAGTTATAATAGTATATTTATAGGAAAAAATTTCAACTGAAAATTTTCCCATAAAATATTATTATTATTAACCCTTTAATTGATTATTCTTATTAACCAATTAACTAATAATTAAAATACCTTTTAATCATTAATCCCTTTTCTAAACACTTTGGAAAAATAATTCTCTCACTTGATTTAATTTCCAAAATTAAATTCTTAATTAATAATATTAAGAACTTTTCTTAATTAATTTATAATTAATTAAATCTCATTTAATCAATTATTAAATTTTCTAATTAATTATTTATTTCGCAAATAAATAATTACCAGCCATTATTAATTAATTCCTCCACCATTAAATCATTCTCTTTTATGGTGTGACTCTGTAGGTTCAATATTAAGCCGGTAGTAGAAATAAATAATAATAAAACTATTTTATCATTATTTATATAAATTCTCTAAATCATTAAATATGATTAATTAATAAATTAATCATATTTATTCTACATCGTGAGGGATACTTCTCAGCATATCGCGACTATCCGGATAATACGAATTCACTGCTTAGAATACCAAGAACCTATTCAGTGAATAGTTACCGTACAATTAATTCCTTCAACCCTGCAATGTCATGATTAAATACAAGGCATGGAACTCATGTCAAGCCTATCTTATTTAATCATATGCTTTCCCATTCACTATGCTTAGTTCTAATTAATGTGAATTAGAAACTCCTTTCTAATTTCATTCACTCGGGCCAGAGATTCCTGAACTAGCATAAGTGGATCAGCATTGAACATTCTCTTCCTTTCACTGGAAGGGGTAGATCCTTTATTGATCATACACTATCTTCGTGTACAAATTCCTACACCCAGTAGAGCCCTTATTATTGTCCCTGGAGACTAAGAGCTAAATCAAAGTATAGTTCAGTGTACACAGGATGACTATGATGACCTCAAGTCTAAGGATACTTGTACAACTATCATTATATGAACATCTGCTGACACGTTAGTGAACTCCATCAGTTGTTCAGCTGTGTGAGTCATGTTCAGTGAACTTATTCTATAATAAGCACCTACATACTAGCTATAGTGTCACCACACAAATGTCTATGAGAACAGACATCCTTCATAATGAAGCAAGCATAGTATGTACCAATCTTTGTAGATTACTAATTATCAGTTGGTAATCCTACGACTAGGAAATATTTAAGTTCAGAGTTATCATCTTTTAGGTCTTATTATTATGATCTCATCATAATCCATAAAAGGCTTTACTCTAAACTATGCTATATCTTATTTAAACACTTAAATAGATAAAGCACACAATAAAACCAAAACAAGTCTTTTATTAATATCAATGAAATCAAAACAGATTACATAAAAGTTATTCCTAAATCATCATACATGATTGAACTTATGACACATTTCTTTCAGGAGGGAGAAGAGAAAAAAATAAGTGAAATGGAGTGTGGTGTGTTGGAGTATTGGAATGGTTTTTATCATTATATTATATCTTTGCCCACATGCAAAAGTGAGTGGGATATGTATTTACCAAATTCCCCCTCTCCTTTTTAAAAGCAAAGTTTGCATGCAAGGCTATCTTGGTAATTTGGCTAGTGTAGAAGTAGTTAGTGGGGTTTGAAATTCTCATTGTGCCCTTGTCTTTGAATTGGGGGTTGAATGCATGCATGGGTAATGGGGTAATTTTTTAATTAATAATCGAATTAGTTACAAGAATAAATTTTATAAATAGAAATATAAATTCATAAATTACAAGAGTGGTGTCATAAAATAGCTTAGAATTTTTAGAAATTTTATAAGATCACTTTTGAAGTTTATTGATAAAAATATTTTTAAAACGACTTTTCTCAAAATAAGAAATACAATCTAATAATCACATAAAAGAGCAAATAATACATTTCTCTCTTTCAAAATTCTTAAATAATTTAACACAATTATTATGCACCAATACCATCACACAAGCACATATCCGTATAATTTTCTAAATAACTCCATTACAATTATAAAATACTCAATTAAAGGTTAATGAAATACCGGTCATAACATCCTCTCCCCTTTAAAGGCATATGTCCTCAGAATCTAAGAGAACAGATGAGGATACCGGGATCGCATTTCAGACTCTAGCTCCCATGTTGACTTTTCTTGTCAGTCGAGTATTTTAAAAGGTTGCTCCATATATGACAAATCTGCCTGAATTTTTATCGGCTCATACTCTATCACATGATTGACATCCGGATTATACTTCTTAAGTAAAGACACATGGAATACATTATAAACATTCCGATACTGAGGCGACAGAGCTAATTCGTAAGGCACCTTCCCGACTTGATTCAAAATTTCAAAAGGACCTATATATCGAGGTGTTAGTTTCCCTTTCTTCCCAAACCTAGTCAAGCCTTTCCATGATGACACTTTTAACAATACAGCTTCGCCTACTTGGAAACTCACATCCTTCCAAGAAGGGTTTGTGAACTTTCATTTCCTATCCCGAGCAGCAAGCAATCTTTTCTGGATCAGTTTGACTGTCTCTTTCATTTGTTGGACCAATTTGGGACCTAGAATCTTTTCTTCTCCGACTTCATCCCAACTTGTTGGTGATCTGTATTTTCTTCCATATAAGGCTTTATAAGGCGGCATGCCAATACTAGAGTGCTGGCTATTGTTGTAGGAGAATTCCACCAATGTTAAATGATCGTCCCAACTTCCCGAAAACTCGATAGCACAATTTTGTAACATATCTTTGATTGTTTGTATAGTCCTCTCGCTTTGACCATCCGTTTGTGGATGATATGTCGTGCTCATATTCAACTTGGTGTCAAGACTTTCATGGAATTGTCTCGAAAATCTTGAGTTGAATCGCGGATCTTGGTCTGAAACTATCGATACAGTTATGCCGTGATGTAACACGATTTCGCCCACATATATGTGAACCAACCTATCTAATGAAGTCCTCTCGTTGATTGGTAAAAAATGCGCCAATTTTGTAAGGCGATCAATTATAACCCATATGGCGTCGTGTCCGGATTTTGTTCGAGGTAAACCCATTATAAAATCCATGGCAATATTTTCCCACTTCCATTCTGGAATCTTTAATGGTTGGATCAAACCGCTTGGTCTTTGGTGTTCTGCTTTTACCCGTTGATATGTATAGCATTTTTCCACCCATTCTGCAAATTTTCTTTTCATGTTCGACCATCAAAACTTCTTTCTCAAATTTTCATACATTTTTAGTGTTTCCCGGATGGATCGAAAGTCTCGAGTTGTGGGCTTCTTGTAGTATCTCAGTTTTCAGTTCAGTCACTTTAGGAATCCAAATTCTTGATGAAAACATTAATATACCTTGTTTGTCTCTTTTCGTACATATTTCCTCTCATGTCAGTTGGTTATTCTCTTGACTTATCACTTCTTCTTGACATTTCTTTATCTTCTCTATCAATTTTGGCTGAAAGATCATAGCATGACAAATCTCTTATAACCTTCCGTGAGCATAAAGTTTTAACTCGAATCTTTCAATCTCTTCAGAAAACTCCTTTGGCAACATAATTGTGGCGCCCTCCAAACCCGGGTCTGAAATTTAGGGTCCACACAAACACCTTAATTATAACCTGCTTATAACAATAATAAAGATAATAATAATATATGCAATGACCCTACTTACCAATCACCACGGACCGCAACAGGTTAAAGTATGCACACAAGCCAAACACACTAATATATTACAAATCGTTCAAATCCCAACTATTTCAAATTCAAACTGAGTATTAAACATTATTACAAACTTTTACAAACTTAAATTATTCCAAAAGAAGCCTACTAGCTCAGCTTTCTCAACCTGAACCCCTAGCTCTCGCGCTGGACTAGGGATCCTCTTTACCAACTGGTTCCTTTTTAACTGGAAAGAATATAAACAACATCGCACGAATGAGCTAACTAGCTCAGCAAGTCACAATGACAAAACTGAGAATAATGATCATCAGGTGAATATGTTTATGATATCAAGTGAACAATGGATTATGATTTAGAATTGGATATTATACTTTTAATTTAAAAACCAAGGTTAGGCTGCTGATCAGTCACGCACTAACCCCGAGCAAGGCACACAGCATTGCTCTAACTACTGGATCCAAGGCACACATTGGCCTAACTTGGCCATTATATGGTCTGACCACGAATCTGGTCCACAATTTTATAAAAACAATCCAATTCTAACATAATAACAGAATATGCAATAGTAAACAATAACCGAAATCATTAACAACAATAAATGTTTAACAATGAAAGGGTTTCAATCCTTGTAAGGATCAATAAGGCAATTTAAAAGCTTGGATGCTGGGTAATGAAAGAATTGGATAACAAAGGAATCAACGTTTCAAGGTTTCAAGGATTCGATCTTTCAAAGTATAAGATACCATGGGTTGAGTATATAATAGTTCATTTCAGTGTTTGGTATTTAGTTTGTATGTATTTGTAGAGTAGTATCGTAGATTTGTGGTTCTTGTTTGGGGTATACAATAATCAATGGATTAGAAAGAATATGATTCATGGCTCAAGGACAATAACTGAAATCAGGATTTAGGTTTCCGTGCTTCAAAGCACTTGCAATATTACAGGATTATCAAGTACTACAATATCTCGAGAAAGTTCAGAACACTTGCCTGGTATTAGCTTACTACACTGCACTCGCTTCCAATCACAACTGTTTTACTCCTCAACTACCTGTTTCCCTTTCCTACGTCTTGCCTCTTCTGCTCACATATCATAAGCATCTATCAATAATTTACTCATGGAATTCTATTGAACACATACTTCTATCTACCCTTCGTTTTACCCAAATCCGATTAACGGATTGAAAGTTATGCAATAATCAAGTAAACACCGAATATATAGACCGATAGTCAATTAACAAGTCACATGTAGCACATAATACATCACGTAATCAATGATATATTATTTACAAAGAAGTCTCGGGTCATAAATAGGCTTTCTGGTATTTAAAATGATTTTTAAAACATTTTTCGGAATTAAAACGGGTCGTTGGATCAATTTTGGGTTAATAAACAGGGTTCGGTTGGCCTATTCTGGCTCCGAAATAATTTTAGAATAATTATCGAGCCTTGGAAATAATTTAGAATAATATTTTAAAGCTCGAAACTATTTTTCAGAATTTTGAAATCATTTTTAAATAATTAAATCTAATTAAATAACTAATTAAAATCAATTAATAATTAATTAAACCAATTAATCAATTAATTTTCAAATTAATTGACCAATTAATCACTTATAAATTAATTGAAATTAATTAACTAATTAATTTAGATTTATTTGTGAATTAAAAATAATTTTCAGAATTAAAATAATAATTTTTAGAATTTTCAAAAATTAAAAACAAATTTTTATAATAAAAATAAATAGGAAATGTGATTTTTAAACATTTTATAAACAGGAATCCTAAATTTGCAAAGTCTGAAAACTTAAGGGACCTAACTGTATCGTCCCCAAAAGTCCAGGGACCAAACTGCAATTTTACACCCCGTTGCCGGAAAACAGCCGGGTTCGCCGGAGAACACGATTTCGGCCTCCTCACCTCACCACAAGCTCCAGATCACATCTACAAATTACCAGGAATACAATCATGCAATCAAAACAACCTAACAATCCCTGAGTTGGCCGGAATTTGGCCGTGAAGTTTTCCAGTTTCCGGCGAACATCGGAAAACTTCAAAACACAACTCCCTTCTCTACAGACCTCGTTGGTTCATGAAACTTATACGACTAGATTGCAAATTTCACAGAGAACACAACCCACTATAACACAACATCAATCTATCAGAATAAGAAACCCCCAAATTTCAATTAAGAACATTCATACGGGTTATAAACCCTAATTTTGAAATTCGAAAATCAAACTCAAATTTGAACATGTTATTGAACTCCAAATCAGACGTATGCCATATGAAAATCATCAGGAAAACAAGCTCTACAACATACAATCATCAAATCATACAAACAATCATCCGAACAAAAAATTATATTTTTAATAAAATAAATTCGAAAATAAATAAATTTTTAGAAAAATAACCTTGATTTCTGCAGTGAAACAAAGCTCAGAATCTGATAGAACACTTCAAATCCTTCGTTTTGGTTACTCAAGTTTTGAAAACAGAGATCGGTAACGCCTTCGTTTTGGTGTTTGATTCTTAGAACAGTTTTAAGAAATTAGGGCTTTTCTCTGAAAATTATATAATTAACTATCTGCAAATGATTTTGATACGAAATAAAATACGGTAAAAGACTATTTATAATTATGGAAAATTTGTATCCCGTTGGATCATTCCGGATATAAAACGGTACGTTTATTTGTAAAAACTGATCCAAACGGTATCGGTTTTCGGGATAATTATCCAAATCAGTACAATTTGTACTGCGGTCTTGGTCTCAGCGCCTGGTTACACGTATTACGAAGTGATAATTGGGATAGTTTAATAAAAAGCTCCCGTTTATCGAAAATACGGGTTTTATTGATTTACCGAAATGAATATTGTATCGAAAATGTTGTGCCGGGACCTGCGCAGGACAAACCGTAAGCCGGATCGAAAAAGTCGAAACATGGAATATGCTCGGAATATTACAATTAGGTTAGGAAGGAGTTCTCGAAAGAGTTTCGGGTTCCAAAAACGTAACAACGGTTGACGTCGGTTGGTTCCCGTTTTTATAAAATAGATTTTAATTACCCGGAAAAAGATTTTAGAAATTTCATATGATTCTTATAAATCCATAAACCAACATAAAAATAATTAGGAAGATATGACAATTATCTATATTTTATTTTGGACATATAAAAATTAAAATACTCAATTAATATTATTTTTGAATATTCAAGCACAGATAACACTTAACAATTAGCTCATAAAATAGATACTGAACACACATAATAATTATATAATAGCAAAAATAATTACACGATATATCCCGGATATTACATCCTTCCCCCCTTAAAAGGATTTTGTCCTCAGAATCTCTAAGAAAACAAATGAGGGTATTTTTCTCTCATATCACTTTCTAACTCCCAGGTTGACTCTTCAACCTTTGGGTTTCTCCACAATACTCTTACTAAATTTATCACTTTATTTCTTAATACTTTCTCCCTTTCCTCTAGAATCTCTATTGGACTCTCTACATATGATAAATCTGTTTGAAGTTCTATTGGCTCATATTCTATTATATGCCTGGAGTCTGGATTATATTTCTTAAGCATTGATATGTGAAAAACATTGTGAATGTGCTCCATGTGCGGAGGTAACGCCAACTCGTAAGCTACTTTGCCAATACGCTTTAGGATTTCAAAAGGTCCGACATATCTTGGGTTTAGCTTCCCTTTCTTCCCAAACCTCGTTAGTCCTTTCCACGGTGATACTTTCAATAATACCAAGCTTCCTTCTTCAAATTCCATGTCTTTTCTTGACTGGTCCGCATATTTCCTTTGACAATTTTGTGCAGCTATTAATCTTTTCTGGATAATTTCAACAACTTTCTTTGTCTGTTGGACCAATTCAGGTCCGAGTATTTTGCGTTCTCCTACTTCGTCCCAATATACTGGAGATCTACATTTGCGTCCATAAAGGGCTTCATAAGGTGGCATCCCAATACTGGCGTGATAACTGTTGTTATAAACAAACTCTACTAGGGGTAAATGCTCATCCCAACTTCCTTTGAAATCAATAGCACAAACACGTAGCATGTCCTCGATTGTCTGGATCGTTCTTTCACTTTGACCATCCGTTTGGGGGTGATAGGCCGTACTCATATTCAATCTTGTTCCCAAACATTCTTGAAAACTCTTCCAAAATCTTGAATTAAATCTTGGATCTCGATCAGATACAATAGACACTGGAACTCCATGACGAGCTACGATCTCTTTCAAGTACATATGAACTAACTTATCGAGCGAAAATCTTTCATTTATAGGCAGAAAATGAGCTGACTTGGTAAGTCTATCTACTATAACCCAAATGGCATCATGATTAGCCCTTGTCCTTGGTAATCCAACTATGAAATCCATGGCAATATGTTCCCACTTCCACTCTGGAATCTCCAATGGCTGTAGCAATCCTCTTGGTCTCTGATGCTCCGCTTTAACTTTCTGACAGGTATAGCATTTGCTAACCCATTCCGCAATTTCCCTCTTCATATTTGGCCACCAATAATTCTTCTTTAAATCTCTGTACATTTTGGTACTCCCTGGATGGATGGAATATCTTGAACTATGTGCTTCTTGTAAAATTTCATTTTTCAGCTCCGTTACTGGTGGAATCCAAATTCTTGAAGAAAACCTAAGAATACCTTGATCATCTTGTTGCGTGCATAATTCCTCACCTACCAAACTATTTATATCTTGATCCATTACCTCTTTCTGGCATTTCTTTATTTTCTCCAATAACTCCGGTTGGAAAATCATATTGTACACTTTTGCTTCCTCAGGCTTGCAAATTCTAATCTCCAATTCCAATTTTTGAAATTCTTTATATATCTCTTCAGGTACGGATAATACAATTAAATTTTCCTTCCGACTTAACGCATCTGCTACAACGTTCGCCTTACCGGGATGATAATTAATCGAGCAATAATAATCTTTGATCAATTCTAACCATCTCCTTTGTCTCATGTTAAGTTCCTTCTGGGTAAATATATATTTCAAACTTTTGTGATCCGTGAAAATTTCACACTTTTCTCCATACAAATAATGTCTCCAAATCTTCAAGGCGAAAACTATAGCTGCTAACTCCAAATCATGAGTAGGGTACTTCTGTTCGTGTGGTTTCAATTGCCTTAATGCATACGCAATCACCTTATCGTGCTGCATAAGAACACATCCTAATCCTTTGTAGGAAGCATCGCTATAAATTACGAAATTCTCTTAATCGTCTGGAAGTGACAAAACATGTGTTGTGATTAATCTCCGCTTCAATTCCTGAAAACTTTCTTCGCACTTGTCATTCCATATAAACTTTTCATTCTTTCTTGTAAGCTTTGTCAATGGTGTTGCAATTCTTGAGAAATTCTGAACGAATCGTCGATAATATCCTGCCAATCCCAAGAAAGTTCTTACCTCAGTGGGTGTTCTCGGTCTTTCCCAATTCGTAATTGCCTCGATCTTTGCCGGGTCCACTTTGATCCCTTCGTTACTGACTATGTGTCCTAAGAACTGAACTTCCTGTAGCCAAAACTTACACTTCGACAATTTAGCATATAACTTCTTTTTCCTTAAAATCTCCAAAGCTGTCCTTAAATGTTCCGCATGATCCTCCTCCGTCTTTGAATAGATCAAAATATCGTCTATAAATACTATAACGAACTTGTCCAAATATTCTTTAAAAATTCTGTTCATCAGGTCCATAAACGCTGCTGGGGCGTTGGTCAATCCAAAAGACATCACTAAAAACTCGTAATGCCCATACCTTGTTCTGAAAGCTGTCTTTGGTATATCTTCTTCTTTGATCTTTAGTTGATGATATCCCGATCTTAAATCGATTTTGGAGAAATACTTGGCTCCCTTCAATTGGTCAAACAAATCATCAATTCTGGGTAACGGATACTTATTCTTGATCGTCAACTTATTGAGCTCCCTATAGTCGATGCACAGTCTCATGCTTCCATCTTTCTTCTTAACAAATAATACCGGTGCACCCCACGAGGATACGCTGGGTCTAATTACTCCTTTCTCTAACAGCTCTTGCAATTGATTTGCTAACTCTTTCATCTCAACGGGCGCCATTCTATACGGGGCCTTGGATACTGGTTCGGTTATGGGTGCTAAGTCAATTGCAAATTCAATTTCTCTATCTGGAGGAAGTCCTGGTAACTCGTCAGGAAATACGTCTGGAAATTTATTTACAACTGGAATATCTTCAAGTTTTGCTGGCTTCTGACTTCTGTCGATCATATATGCTATGAAATGCTCACATCCTTGTCGTCGTAACTTCTTGGCTTGAATCATCGTTAAGAACTTCTTTACCTGCTTCTGTCCCTTGAACGTTACTATTCTTTCGTCTGGTGTTTTCACCATTACTTTCTTATTTCGACAATCTATCTGAGCATCATGCTTAGATAACCAATCCATTCCTAATATAACGTCAAATTATCCTAACTTAAACGGTATCAAATCTACACAAAACTTACTACCAGAAATCTCAATCTCACAATTCCCACAAACTTGGTTAACAGTTACACGTTCTTGATTTGCTAATTCCACAGTCATTATTTCATTTAAATACCCAACTGGACAATTTAACTTACTAACAAAATCTTGTGAAACAAACGATCGAGTTGCTCCCGAATCTATTAACACTTTGGCACATAAAGAATTCACATTAAGTACCTGCCACGACATCCGTATCCTGGATCGCATCCTTCACCGACATGTCAAAAACTCTGGCCCTCGGAGTCTCATTCACTGTTGGGGTAGATCCCATAATCCTTAATACATTACTGACTGGGGCTGATGTCTTGCAATCCTTGGCCATATATCCTGGCTTCCCACATTTAAAGCATGTAAATCCAATGGCTGGAACCTTCACTGCTGGATTCCGGATAGGCTGATCCTTATTTGCTGGCTCTCTTGCTGGCTGATTTTGGCACTCCCTCGAGTAGTGCCCTTTCTGGTTGCATTTAAAACATACCACATTCAACTTGTTACAAACTCCTCCATGCTTCTTTCCACATACTTGACAATCTAGAAAAGTTAATCTCAACTAATTCGGCTGATTCACATTAGCTGAACGATTGCCCTGGCCTCCGTCTCCTACATTTTGTCTCCTGAAATTAAAATTTCTCCCTGGCTGAAACTTGCCCTTCTTAAAATTTGGAAACTTCCCTGTTTGTGGCTGACCCTCACTTCCCTCAACTTTCCTTTTCTTGCTTTCCTTTTCTTTCTGGAACATCTCACTCTTTGTCTCTGCGATCATAGCTTTCTGTACAACCCCGGCATAGGTATCCAATTCAAAAATAGCTACCTTCCCTCTGATCCATGGCTTCAAGCCTTGCTGGAATCTCTTAGCTTTCTTTCTATCAGTATCAACATACGACGACACATACCTTGACAATTCCTCAAACTTCCCCTCATAATCTGTTACCGACATGTTCCCTTGCTTTAATTCTAAAAACTTCAGCTCCATTTGATCCTGAACAAACTGAGGAAAATACTTTTCTAAAAACAACTCCTTAAATCTTTCCCAAGTAATAACATCTGTGCTTTCCAATGTTTTCACCATTTCCCACCAATAGGTGGCCTCATTCTTCAGATAGTAACTTGCAAATTCAACCTTTTGCTTATCTTTCACTTTTACCAAGGCAAAAGCCTTCTCTATTTCCTTTAACCACATATTTGCTTCAATTGGCTCTAAGCAACCCTTGAATTCTGGTGGGTTTACTGCCTGAAAAGTTTTGAAAGTTACCTGGGGATTGGTCTGTCTCTGCTGTTGTTATGCCATGTGAACTGTTTGTTGGGCCAAGATTTGAAGAATCTGGGCTATTGCTGGGTTCATGGGTCCTGGGTTCACATTCTGGTTTATATCATTTTGGTTGTTATTGTTGTTGTTGTTGGTTTCTTCATTCTGGGTGTTGGTGCGGGTATTTCTTCTGGGAGGCATTTTCTGTAAAGAATCAATCAATTTATTTAGCTTTTGAATCAAATCTTTATATAAAAGAAAAGTTTTATGAAATAAAAATATCTCATTTTTTTTAAAATAGTTGTAACTAAGTAAATTGCATGCTTCTTTACAGAATATAAACAATTATGGAAAACAGGGTACATGGTATCACAGGATATACTGGTGCAATAAATAAGGTAAAGTAAAACAGGTGCAATAAAATAAATGACAGTGTTGGAAAGGAAAGGTACTGATATATAGATCAAAAGTTTTAGGTAGTACAAGCGTAAAGACGCTTCGAAAGTAAAAGCAAAAAGGGTACAACAACCTACTCACTAGTCAGCATCGCTAGTCTATAATTACAACTCAAAAGTCTACTAATACACACTACACACTACTGTCCATACTACATAACCATAACAACACTGCTCAGCATCTCCATCTCAAAATCTCTAACTCAGCTCCAAGGAAACTCTGGTCCTGCCAGCCTCTCAAAGTCCTCCATCACCTCAGTAGTCCAGCCCAGCAGTGCATCAGGGCCTCTGCCAGGTAATGTAGCTCCATGTAGCCTAGCCTCAAGAATCCTCCGTGTCACATGAATCTCCTTTCGAAGCTCCCTCACACCACGATCAACATCTGTAGTCCTAATGATATGCTGTAACTCTCTAATCTGAGCCAACAAGGAATCACGCTCCAATAGAAGAGCCTCATACCGGTAATAAGGAACTGGGGGCAATGTAGACTGGAATGGGGCACTCGCTACTGAAATGCCCAGTGGAATCTGACTCAGCTGGTGGGGGTCCTCTGACAGGTGGCCTCATGCCTGGAGGTGGAATAGCCTGCAATGGTACGGGCTGCAACACCGGTGGAGGTAGAATAGCCAATGCTGGTGGAATAACAGGACGTGGATCCGATGCTGGTGCTCCAACTGAAGGCTCTGAGTGATCAGCTGATACGGGAATAAAAGAGTCGGCCATCTCTGCTATCTGAAATCATATCGTAATATAAGAATCTCGTACCACGTCGTAAACTATACTAATACCGGTTATACCATAACACTCAACCTCTCGACGTTCTATCATCCTATACCTTACTTCTAATCCTATCCCTCTACCCATTCCCGTCAACCTAGGCTTGTGTCAGTGACTTATAACCTGTGGCTCTGATACCAAACCTGTGGCGCCCTCCAAACCCGGGTCAGAAGTTTGGGGTCCACACACACACCTTAATTATAACCTGCTTATAACAATAATAAAGATAATAATAATATATGCAATGACCCTACTTACCAATCACCACGGACCGCAACAGGTTAAAGTATGCACACAAGCCAAACACACTAATATATTACAAACTGTTCAAATCCCAACAATTTCAAATTCAAACTGAGTATTAAACATTATTACAAACTTTTACAAACTTAAATTATTCCAAAAGAAGCCTACTAGCTCAGCTTTCTCAACCTGAACCCCTAGCTCTCGCGCTGGACTGGGGATCCCCTTTACCAACTGGTTCCTTTTTAACTGGAAAGAATATAAACAACATCGCACGAATGAGCTAACTAGCTCAGCAAGTCACAATGACAAAACTGAGAATAATGATCATCAGGTGAATATGTTTATGATATCAAGTGAACAATGGATTATGATTTAGAATTGGATATTATACTTTTAATTTAAAAACCAAGGTTAGGCTGCTGATCAGTCACGCACTAACCCCGAGCAAGGCACACAGCATTGATCTAACTACTGGATCCAAGGTACACATTGGCCTAACTTGACCATTATATGGTCTGACCACGAATCTGGTCCATAATTTTATAAAAACAATCCAATTCTAACATAATAACAGAATATGCAATAGTAAACAATAACTGAAATCATTAACAACAATAAATGTTTAACAATGAAAGGGTTTCAATCCTTGTAAGGATCAATAAGGCAATTTAAAAGCTTGGATGCTGGGTAATGAAAGAATTGGATAACAAAGGAATCAACGTTTCAAGGTTTCAAGGATTCGATCTTTCAAAGTATAAGATACCATGGGTTGAGTATATAATAGTTCATTTCAGTGTTTGGTATTTAGTTTGTATGTATTTGTAGAGTAGTATCGTAGATTTGTGGTTCTTGTTTGGGGTATACAATAATCAATGGATTAGAAAGAATATGATTCATGGCTCAAGGACAATAACTGAAATCAGGATTTAGGTTTCTGTGCTTCAAAGCACTTGCAATATCACAGGATTATCAAGTACTACAATATCTCGAGAAAGTTCAGAACACTTGCCTGGTATTAGCTTACTACACTGCACTCGCTTCCAATCACAACCGTTTTACTCCTCAACTACATGTTTCCCTTTCCTACGTCTTGCCTCTTCTGCTCACATATCATAAGCATCTATCAATAATTTACTCATGGAATTCTATTCAACACATACTTCTATCTACCCTTCGTTTTACCCAAATCCGATTAACGGATTGAAAGTTATGCAATAATCAAGTAAACACCAAATATATAGACCTATAGTCAATTAACAAGTCACATGTAGCACATAATACATCACGTAATCAATGATATATTATTTATAAAGAAGTCTCGGGTCATAAATAGGCTTTCTGGTATTTAAAATGATTTTTAAAACATTTTTCAGAATTAAAATGGGTCGTTGGATCAATTTCGGGTTAATAAACAGGGTTCGGTTGGCCCATTCTGGCTCCGAAATAATTTTAGAATAATTATCGAGCCTTGGAAATAATTTAGAATAATATTTTAAAGCTCGAAACTATTTTTCAGAATTTTTAAATCATTTTTAAATAATTAAATCTAATTAAATAACTAATTAAAATCAATTAATAATTAATTAAATCAATTAATCAATTAATTTTTGAATTAATTGACCAATTAATCAATTATAAATTAATTGAAATTAATTAACTAATTAATTTAGATTTATTTGTGAATTAAAAATAATTTTCAGAATTAAAATAATAATTTTTAGAATTTTCAAAAATTAAAAACGAATTTTTATAATAAAAATAAATAGGAAATATGATTTTTAAACATTTTATAAACAGGAATCCTAAATTTGCAAAGTCTGGAAACTTCAGGGACCTAACTGTATCGTCCCCAAAAGTCCAGGGACCAAACTGCAATTTTACACCCCGTCGCCGGAAAACAGTCGGGTTCGCCGGAGAACACGATTCCGCCCTCCTCACCTCACCACAAGCTCCAGATCACATCTACAAATTACCAGGAATACAATCATGCAATCAAAACAACCTAACAATCCCTGAGTTGGCCGGAATTTGGCCGTGAAGTTTTCCAGTTTCCGGCGAACATCGGAAAACTTCAAAACACAACTCCCTTCTCTACAGAACTCGTTGGTTCATGAAACTTATACGACTAGATTGCAAATTTCACAGAGAACACAACCCACTATAACACAACATCAATCTATCACAGAATAAGAAACCCCCAAATTTCAATTAAGAACATTCATACGGGTTATAAACCCTAATTTTGAAATTCGAAAATCAAACTCAAATTTGAACATGTTATTGAACTCCAAATCAGACGTATGACATATGAAAATCATCAGGAAATAAGCTCTACAACATACAATCATCAAATCATACAAACAATCATCCGAACAAAAATTCATATTTTTATTAAAATAAATTTGAAAATAAATAAATTTTTAGAAAAATAACCTTGATTTCTGCAGTGAAACAAAGCTCAGAATCTGATAGAACACTTCAAATCCTTCGTTTTAGTTACTCAAGCTTTGAAAACAGAGATCGGTAACACCTTCGTTTTGCTGTTTGATTCTTAGAACAGTTTTAAGAAATTAGGGCTTTTCTCTGAAAATTATATAATTAACTATCTGCAAATGATTTTGATACGAAATAAAATACGGTAAAAGACTATTTATAATTATGGAAAATTTGTATCCCGTTGGATCATTCCGGATATAAAACGGTACGTTTATTTGTAAAAACTGATCCAAACGGTATCGGTTTTCGAGATAATTATCCAAATCAGTACAATTTGTACTGCGGTCTTGGTCTCAGCGCCTGGTTACACGTATTACGAAGTGATAATTGGGATAGTTTAATAAAAAGCTCCCTTTTATCGAAAATACGGGTTTTATTGATTTACCGAAACGAATATTGTATCGAAAATGTTGCGCCGGGACCCGCGCAGGACAAACCGTAAGCCGGATCGAAAAAGTTGAAACATGGAATATGCTCGGAATATTACAATTAGGTTAGGAAGGAGTTCTCGAAAGAGTTTCGGGTTCCAAAAACGTAACAACGGTTGACGTCGGTTGGTTCCCGTTTTTATAAAATAGATTTTAATTACCCGGAAAAAGATTTTAGAAATTTCATATGATTCTTATAAATCCATAAACCAACATAAAAATAATTAGGAAGATATGACAATTATCTATATTTTATTTTGGACATATAAAAATTAAAATACTCAATTAATATTATTTTTGAATATTCAAGTACAGATAACACTTAACAATTAGCTCATAGAATAGATACTGAACACACATAATAATTATATAATAGCAAAAATAATTACACGATATATCCCGGATATTACATCCTTCCCCCCTTAAAAGGATTCTGTCCTCAGAATCTCTAAGAAAACAAATGAGGGTATTTTTCTCTCATATCACTTTCTAACTCCCAGGTTGACTCTTCAACCTTTGGGTTTCTCCACAATACTCTTACTAAATTTATCACTTTATTTCTTAATACTTTCTCCCTTTCCTCTAGAATCTCTATTGGACTCTCTACATATGATAAATCTGTTTGAAGTTCTATTGGCTCATATTATATTATATGCCTGAAGTATGGATTATATTTCTTAAGCATTGATATGTGAAAAACATTGTGAATGTGCTCCATATGCGGAGGTAACACCAACTCGTAAGCTACTTTGCCAATACGCTTTAGGATTTCAAAAGGTCCGACATATCTTGGGTTTAGCTTCCCTTTCTTCCCAAACCTCGTTAGTCCTTTCCACAGTGATACTTTCAATAACACCAAGCTTCCTTCTTCAAATTCCATGTCTTTTCTTGACTGGTCCGCATATTTCCTTTGACAATTTTGTGCAGCTATTAATCTTTTCTGGATAATTTCAACAACTTCCTTTATCTATTGCACCAATTCAGGTCCGAGTATTTTGCGTTCTCCTACTTCGTCCCAATATACTGGAGATCTACATTTGCGTCCATAAAGGGCTTCATAAGGTGGCATCCCAATACTGGCGTGATAACTATTATTATGAACAAACTCTACTAGGGGTAAATGCTCATCCCAACTTGCTTTGAAATCAATAGCACAAACACGTAGCATGTCCTCGATTGTCTGGATCGTTCTTTCACTTTGACCATCCGTTTGGGGGTGATAGGCCGTACTCATATTCAATCTTGTTCCCAAACATTCTTGAAAACTCTTCCAAAATCTTGAATTAAATCTTGGATCTCGATCAGATACAATAGACACTGGAACTCCATGACGAGCTACGATCTCTTTCAAGTACATATGAACTAACTTATTGAGCGAAAATCTTTCATTTATAGGCAGAAAATGAGCTGACTTGGTAAGTTTATCTACTATAACCCAAATGGCATCATGATTAGCCCTTGTCCTTGGTAATCCAACTATGAAATCCATGGAAATATCTTCCCACTTCCACTCTGGAATCTCCAATGGCTGTAGCAATCCGCTTGGTCTCTGATGCTCCGCTTTAACTTTCTGACAGGTATAGCATTTGCTAACCCATTCCGCAATTTCCCTCTTCATATTTGGCCACCAATAATTATTCTTTAAATCTCTGTACATTTTGGTACTCCCTGGATGGATGGAATATCTTGAACTATGTGCTTCTTGTAAAATTTCATTTTTCAGCTCCGTTACTGGTGGAATCCAAATTCTTGAAGAAAACCTAAGAATACCTTGATCATCTTGTTGTGTGCATAATTCCTCACCTACCAAACTATTTATATCTTGATTCATTACCTCTTTCTGGCATTTCTTTATGTGAAGCGTCGATATATATCACAAATTCTCCTTTATCGTCTGGTAATACCAACATTGGGGCGGTAACCAATTTCTGCTTTAACTCTTGGAAACTTCCTTCACATTCCTCATTCCATTCAAACTTCTGATTCGTTCTTGTCAGCTTGGTCAGTGGCATAGCTATCTTTGAGAAATCCTTCACAAATCTCCTGTAGTATCTAGCCAATCCTAGAAAACTTCTTACTTCATGCAGGAGTCTTTGGTCTTTCCCAACTCATAACTGCTTCAATCTTTGTAGGGTCCACTCTAATTCCTTCACTTTCAATTATATGTCCCTAAAATTGAATATCTCGCAACCAAAACTCGCACTTTGAAAATTTAGCGTACAACTTCTCTTGTCTAAGAATTTCCAATGCTATCATAAATGTTGCTCATGTTCTTATTCCGACTTTGAATATATCGTAATGTCATCGATGAATACCACGACGAACTTGTCCAAATATTTCTTGAAAACTCGATTTATTAGATCCATGAAAGCTGCAGGGGTGTTCATTAACCCAAATGGCATTACTAAAAACTCGTAATGTCTGTATCTTGTCCTGAATGCCGTCTTCGGGATATCCTCTTGTTTGATCTTCAACTGATGGTATCCTGACCTCAAATCAATCTTGGAGAACCACTTAGCTCCTTTTAGTTGGTCGAATAGATTATCTATCATTGGTAACAGATATCTGTTCTTAATCGTCAACTTGTTCAGCTCCCAATAATCTATACAGAGTCTCATGCTTCCGTCCTTCTTCTTTACAAAAAGAACTGGCGCTCTCCATGGAGACGTACTTGGACTTATGACTCATTTATCCAAAAGTTCTTGTAACTGACTCGCTAACTCTTTCATCTCTGCTGGTGCCATTCTGTATGGTGCCTTCGAAACAGGTTCGACTTCTGGAGCAAGGTTATTCTCAAACTCAATCTGTCGGTCTGGAGATAGTCCTGGTCGTTCTTCTGGAAATACATCTGGAAACTCTTTCACCATCAAAATCTCCTCTACACTAGTAACTTCCTTTTGCGTATCCACTACATAAGCTAAATGCTTCACAACCCTTCCTAAGTAAATTATTAGTCTGGACAGCTGAAAGAAACATTTGTCCTTGTTTTTTACCTTTAAACATCACCTTCTTCCCGTTCCTTTTCCTTAAATAAACTCCCTTAGAACTACAATCTATCTGAGCATTATTATTCCCTAACCAATCCATCCCTAAGATTTTGTCAAACTCTCCTAGCTTGAAGAGTATCAAGTCAACTGGGAACTTGTTCCCGGAGATATCAATCTCATACTCTGAGAAAAATTGACTTACAGGTACCTTTTCTTGGGTATCAATTACTATGTTCATTACTTCACTCATACTCTTCATATCATAATTTAGTCTATCAGCAAAAGTTTCTGATATAAAAGATCTTGTAGCTCCTGAATCAATTAAAACTTTAGCTTCAACATTATTCACAGAAAGCTTACCTGTTATCACCTCTGATTTTTGAACATCATCCTTCATTTTCAAATTAAAAGTTCTTGCGGATGCTTGTTGAACTTGTTCTTTGGTGGAGGCAAAGCTAATACCTCAGCAGGTACAGTCGAACTGGTCGTTGCTACGCTCATCATACTCCTAATTGGTCCTGCCGATTTACACTCCCTAGCCATGTATCCTGGCTACCCACACTTGAAACACGTAACTCCCATCTTCTGAGCTTTATATTTATTTCCAAGTGCCCCTTCTATTTGCATCGATAATATGTCATGTTAATCTTGTTGCCAATTCCCACATGCTTCTTTCCATAATGCTTGCATTCAACTCTTGGTTTCCTGTTCTCACTTTCCTGTCCTTGATTTTGCTGATAGCTCCCTCTATTATCTTGCCTCTTATTCTCTTCTCCTTTCTTCTGTGCATTACATCCTTTCTGGAATCCAATTCTCTTTATATTTTTATCTGACTGAATCCCTGATTTTGACCTTTCCCCTTGATGAAACACTTTATTCTTCTTGTTATCTGTTTCCTTCCTTGATTGTACTCCGTTACTTTCAATCAAGGTCGCTTTATGAACTACTCATGCATATGTATCAATCTCAAACATTGATACCCTATCTCGGATCCAATATTCAAGCCCTTGTTGGAACCTTTGAGCCTTCTCTTCTTCGGTACCCATATACTTGGTCACAAACCTCGATAATTATGTGAACTTCTTCTCATATTCTAAGACTGTCATATTCCCTTGCTTCAACTCTAGGAACTTCACTTCCATTTTCTTTTGTACATACTTGGGATAATACTTTTTCTAAAAATAGTACCTTAAATCTTGCCCAAGTAACTGGTTGAACCTCTTCTAAAGCTTTAACTGAATCCCACCAATAAATTAATTCCCCTTTCAAAAAATACGTGGCATATACATTCTTCTGATCCTCCCCTAATTGAACCAACTCGAAAGATCTCTCCATTTCTCTTATCCAAGTGTTGGCTATAACTGGATCAGTGGTATCATGAAAAGCTGGAGGGTTCACATTCTGAAAAGCCTTAAAAGTCACAACTGGTTGAGATGGTACGGGTGGGTCTGGTTGATGTTGATGTTGATCATGATTCTCTGGGTTTCGAAATTGTTGTTGTTGGAATTGTTGTTGAAGAGTTTGTTGTTGTTGAGAAATTGTATTAGTTTGTTGTTGCAGGGTTTCTAATATTCGAAGGATATTGGGGTCGGGGGTCGGCTGCAGAAGAAGTACTGGTTTGCTTCGTCTTTTTAGGTGGAATGATTCTGAAACAAAAGGTTTAACAAAACAGTTATGAATACGACAATTATTTCCAAGTCAATGTGTTACGAAGTTAGGGGATCGCATGCATTCAGATATCGATTATTAGCAATAAAGGTGATATACAATTATAAATATAGAAACGAAAGCGAAACTGAAACGGAACGATAGTGCATTAATTATTAAAACAAAGCTTAACTTACAAAGCAGCCAGATAAGGTTTGAATTTAAAGGTCAACAACATCATAGTTCTGAAAGGAAATAAGGAAACTACATAGTTCAAGAGATACAACAAAATAAAGGATAGCCAACTGGAAAGGAAATAGGAAATCTGGCTCCTAATTCGGCCTAACGGTCATCTTCCTAAGTCTCCTTGTTATCATCTCGAGCTATCAGGATCTCTTCCAACTGCTCCCCATGAAGTACCTTCACAATGCCCTGAAGTTCATCTGCTACCATCTGGATGGTGTAGTGGTTGTTGCGATCACGGTGTGCTGGCATCTTCCCGAGCTTAGTGTTAACAAACTATGTTAAGGACTCGAGTCTCGTAATCAATTATGTCTTAGGTTCCTCCCTAAGCCGAGTATCATCCTGAAAAGCTACATCTAGTTGCTCCATAAGTCAGTCGTACTTCCCTTGGAGCCTATCAAACTGAAGCCTCAAGTCATCGTACACATAGAAAGTAATAGCGTCGGATGGCACCGAGGACAAGGAAGAATGATGCATTCGTCCTACACTATACTATATATATACGAAGGGAATATTAGCGACGTACTCGAATAATATCAACTTACACTCTCGTATTTCCTATATCTATATATATCATATAACCTATGTGGACTGTTCAGGGACTCTAAACCTTAGCTTTGATACCAAGACCTGTCACAGCCCGAAAATAAAACTAATAGATAACAACTGATAAATATAAAGTCATTACAAATGGCTGTTAACAAAAAAATCCAAGATCGCAAAGGTTCAGTGCTTGAACAGTCCAACACTACAACTATTACAACTTTTACATACTACTGGTCCTTACACAGACGTCAACTACACTACCTGAGCTCTCATTTAAGCCTCAGTATCTCCATCGGTAGACTTACAAGCAGTCTGCTTGAATCTAACCATACTTGCTAGCTGAAATAACATGAATAAATAGCAAGAAGTGAGCCAAATGCTCAGCAAGATATATCATGAGACAGAAATTATCAGCATAGAAATTCATAATTTGAAATTGGGGTGGATAGCATCATTATCAAGTCAAAATCAAATCATTGCTCAAAATCATTTTATGACGCTACAGATTACAGCCGGTGATCAGCCGTGAAGTAATCCTGAACCTCGCCGGGTTCTAACAATTTTTTATTAAGATCCCTAGGAAACTTTTAAGCCTAATATAATAAGTGTGAAAGGGACTTGTGTCTTAGTCCAATCCACCAATCTCAAGAAAACATTCTTTTGTTTGAAAAACAATTATCTTTTATAAAACTGATGTCAGGGAGAAATTACAAGGATTCTAAATAATATAGTTTTAATTATAAAGCCAGGATTGGAATTCGTATCGGAAATGAATTATCATCTCACTAGCAGGGTCGTCAATGATGAATAACAATGGTTTATCAACCAAGGAAGAAAGTATTGAAAAATGAATCATAACGATAATCAACAAGATAGGGATCTCAAATTTGGAGGGTAATACATGGCATATATCTAGTTACAAAGTTTGGGTATGATAATAAAGAGTAATGAAGAAGTATGAAGTTGGATTATTGATATCTCAAGGTATTAGGGGTATAGGGCTATAGTATCAAATCAATAGGGGTTTTATGACCATGGAAATTGAAATATTGGAGTTTACGAAGGCAATTTGGTATGATAATAGTAATCGAGGTATATCAATTGTGGATACTAAGTCAATTTGGGTCAAGATATAGATAAGCAAATGATCTTTAATAGTGCACAAATGAACTTGGAACAATTGCGATAATCACAGGCATGGCATAACATTTGTAACATCTCATTTTAAGATTAAGGTACTTGCATAAAATAAATTTGTCAAGGGAGAAACACTTGATAATATAGTTTAAAGAAAACATCACTTGAACGATAAGTTAGGGTAGGGACACTTGCCTTAAAGAAGGATTTATCTAGAAATCGACTTGGCTTAGGAGAAAGCAGGAGCACTACTCGACCTTCAAGGAAAGCTTCCTATCTTCACTTGATCCTACATAATAATAATAACTCTCATTATAAAAGACTATTATAAGAACAATCGACCCTAATGCTACTGCACAATTCAAATCCAAGTAGCATTTAGCGTCTTACTTTGCATAAGACCTAAAGTCAACACACATTACTATATATATAGCACTATAAAACCTTGGAGAACATAATCAAAGTTAATTACATGCAATATATTATTTAGACTTGGTTCATCATTGGGCATTTGAATGATCTCAGTCATCAAATCTCCACCAATTGACTAGCATAGTGCAACTTTACTAGTCTCAAAACCCGAAGTGCCTAAACTTGGTAATCTCATTTCCCTTAACCACACCTATAGCCTTACCTTCTAATGACCTCTATCTAATTGAAGACACTAAGGCCTATCTAGGCCTCGCTCATAGGGTTCAGAAAACTAAATGTAAGTCGTAGTGTTCTCACTTGCACTCTCTTGGCGACACCTTGGGCGACCTAGGGTCTTTGACACTCTTTTGCTCTATTCCTTCCTCCCAAAACTAACCCACAGGACTCTTAAGACCTAAATCTAACTTATGCACTTGGAATGACATCAAGGTCTAACCTAGGCCTCCCTGGGCATACCCTCAAAATTGACACAAATCTGCTTGGTGCCTTAAAAACTGCCCTTTTTTTTACTTACTTTTATCCATTGATTCTAACTCTAAACCAACATATTTTGACTTGAAAATCTTCCATATACTTCCTAGTATCATTACTATTCAATGCCTAATGAGGGCCTACTCATAACACCACTTTATGACCTCAAAACTACATCCAACCTAAATTGTTTACTATTTTGGAAGATTTAGCATTTTCGCTTGTGCACCTCACTAAATGGTAAGTTTTCTTAAATATAATGCTCCTGGACTAAAATATATATATATATATATATATCAAGTCCTAAATCTATGTAGATCGGGCCTATCAAGACCTAATAAATGCCCATTCAAAACTCACCTACAACTAGTTTGTGAATCTGAAAAATCAAAGTGTCCTACTCTAAACCTTTCCACCTTAACTCCCACTTTAAAACCAAGAGATCAACCTTTAACCAAGAAACCCTACTACCCTAATACTCTCAACTAATGCCTCAACAAGTGTGGAGATCAATCATACCCTAGTGCACCTTCATGCAAATAAATTACCAAAAATAATGTAAGTTAATAATCATCAACATTTCGACTAAACAAGGGAGATTACTCCTTATAAATTCGAATTTTAACACTTACTCAACAATAATAATCGTGCATACTATCTTACCTTAACTAATTTTAGCAAAATAATATGGAAACAACTCCTAATATGCACAAACAAATTCGAAATTCAAGGATTTAAACAATACATTCATGCTTTCGAATGAAATAGTAAAATATCATAGTTTTTCATCAAAATATCATTATAAAACTAACATACAAGACTAGAAATAGCTTTAACAAGAATGATCACTAATATGGAAAGAGTTTTATCAAGTTTTCTTTATAAAAATACATATTACTAACACATAAGTAATGTATCTCATGGAGAAATTCACAAGAAACAAGGGTTTTCTTTTGAGTTTAAACAAAAACATCACATGTAGCCATGAATCATCAACTTTTAAACAAAAAATCTTTGGGAAATGTGTAAACTAGGCATAGGAAGTGTAATTACACTGAAAGAAGGTGGGAGATTGAATGAAAAATATAAGGGAATGGTGGAGGGGGCTTCGACCGAGAGAAGAGAGGGAGGAGGGAGAAGAGAGAAAAATGAGTGGAGTGGAGTATGGTGTGTTGGAATGGTTCTGGTCATTATATTATATCTTTACCCGCATGCAAAACTGAGTGGGCTATGCATTTACCAATTCTCCCTCTCCTTTTGAAAGCAAAGTTTGCATGCAAGGTTATCTTGGTACTTTGGCTAGTGTAGAAGTAGTTAGTGGGGTTAGAAATTCCCATTGTTCCCTTGTCTTTGAATTGGGGGTTGAATGCATGCATGGGTAATGGGGGTAATTTGCTAATTAATAATCAAACTAGTTACAAAGAATAAATTTAATGAATAAAAATATATATCCATAAATTACAAGACTGTTGTCATAAAATAGCTTAGAATTTTTAGAAATTTTTATAAGATCACTTTTGAAATTTATTGATAAAAATATTTTTAAAACGACTTTTCTCAAAATAAGAAATACACTCTAATAATCACATAAAAGAGCAAATAATCCATTTCTCGCTCTCAAAATTCTTAAATAATTTAGCATAATTATTATGCACCAATACCATCACACAAGCACATATCCATATAATTTTATAAATGACTCCATTACAATTATAAAATACTCAATTAAAGATTAAATGGAATACCGGTCGTAACAATCCAAACCCGCTCCACCATGTTAATCGTAACACACCACTCGGGCTCGAAAACAACCATCTGCTATTTAGACTCAAAATCCATCCTCTTAACCAAAGCTCTCAACTTTGGGTTATGAACAAACAGAAAGTCATGATCCTGAGCAAAATAAGAACTCACATGAGCAGGCATAGGTAAGGTAGTGTCCTTAGCTGGAACTGGAGATTCAACGGTAGGAGCTGGTTGATCTTTCCTAACAGGATTGGGCTCAAGTGGTGGCACAATAGGAGAGACAGTTATAGGGGTAACAGTGTCCTCAGATGGATCTTCTTCAGAATCAGAACTAATGTACTGCGGCTCCTCAGATAGAGGTATAATGGTACCAATGGGATAGCCAGGAGGGCTAATAGGAGGAGTCAACTCAAGATCACTATCATCAGTACTGCTATCAGGGTCCTGAGGTTAAAACATAAAATACGCAACCAAGAAAACTAATTAGGGTGACCTTGAATCTATCACTAACCAAATCCCTATACTAACTTAACTCTCAGACTATCGCCAATAATCTTTAACTCAACTCTATATGAATCAAACACTCTTGCTTACTTATATTCTTAACCTATAACCTTTTTAAGCTAACTTGTTTCAGGGACCAAATTTTGTAGCTCTGATACCAACTTGTGACGCCCTCAACTCTGGGGTTAAGATTGAGGACCCACAACACCTTTATATAATAAACTATGTAAAATTTAATAATATAATAACCCCAAAAAGTTACAAGGATCTACACAAGATAAGGTATGAAACAAGATACAACCACTAATCAAGAACATAAAATTTTTAGCCTATAACAATTTAAGAATTTATAATTCTGAATTGGAATTGCTAGATTACTCAACTGTGACTGAAAATCAAAAGATTACAAACGATTATCTCACAAAGCTTCTACCTGAGCCGAGCGCCTAAATCTCGTCATCTTCTTGCTTTTCATCCAAGGTTAGATCAACACAAAACGAATGAGCTAAAAGGCTCAGCAAGTAACTTTAATCACAGTTTTTATCTAAAAACTTAGTAGTAACAACCAACTCACAAGGCTGGATCACATGTTTAAAATATTCATGGTTAAAGTGAGGTTTTGAGAAGAATGGTTAACATGGTTTGAACATTTATGATTCAAATCTTTCCATTTATAAAATCTTTTAAATCTCTTTTGAAATTAAACTCTAAATATT